>NW_015509448.1:35726-36541 GCF_001515645.1 Sinocyclocheilus grahami | reverse complement strand
GATTTTGGCTCACATTTAACAAAAACCCACCAATTCACTATCTAATTTCACTATCTAGGTAATTTATTGAGATGCACCTGTATAATATAATATAATATAATATAAGCAAAGTTCAGTGTCTCGTCAAAATTTAAATTATTAGCTACAACCCTAATAAAAGAATCTGGTGCTGGGATGCATTTCTACTTTTTGTGCAGAAAGAAAGGTCAGAAATCATCATTTTCACATCTTCACTTCATTTAGTTCACATTTGCAAACACAAAACTTCTGAATGCTGACTGTTGTAGGCTTCACAAAATGAACTACTAATTTAACAGGTCTAGAGCTCCGGCTAACAAGCAAGAGAGTATCATTCCTGTCGGGCCAGCATCCAAGACTAAATTAATAACATCCAAAATTAGCAGTGAGTAATGCAACCTGAGCTTACCATTTCAAACCTGTTGATCTCTGCTATATAATAAACGTCCAGAGTCACTGAGTCATACTTTGTTATGATGGTACACTCCAAACAGGAAGTAATACTAAATCTGTGTGCGGTGATGTGCTTGGTCGTAAATTGCTCTTAATGGCACCTATTTAGCAACTTTATATCAGAACTCAGACAATCAAGCAGAGATGAAATCGGAATGACTGAATCTATGTGCACTAAGAACCAATGTACCTTTTCCCAGTTCTTCCTAGCACATCTATGATGTAAAACAAACATGTAGGCATCACCTGAAACTATCAATGATAGCAGTATATTACCATGAATGTTGGGGTAACATGTTCCACAAATAAATGTATTTGTTCAAGTAACGTAACATGTTACTTAT
>NW_015509448.1:33817-34641 GCF_001515645.1 Sinocyclocheilus grahami | reverse complement strand
AAATGTGTTAAAAAATGAGTGTTACTTTGGCTTTATTTAAAAAAAATATTATTCCCAAAGCACACAAACTTCTCAGATTACGGAGTGCCTTACTGGTTACAGTGTTAAATATTTTTTTAATAATGAAAATACCGTAATAGGATTACAGAATCATGTCATATATATACATAGATAAATATCGGCCATCGGCCACCTTGTTGTCTAAGATATCGGCATCGTCTGTCAAAAAAAACAATATCGGTCGACCACTACTCTGCACCTCACTCAAATCTATTGTATTCCACCAGAGAGGACTGTGGTTGCAACACATCGTCATTTGGATATTTTTGGTACTGCTTTTGACATTTTTGCAATAAATAAATTATTGTGGTATCACTGTCTGTCATGTTTCTCTTTATACGTTACATATTTTTAAGAAATAGTTATGGTTAGGTTTAAAGGTAGGGGTGGGATTAGCGAAAAAAATATTTTTAATGCTATATTGTTACTAAAACAGTCATTTCCCTGCATATTTCAGTCTATTACATTTTATATCTTTTTATATTCACAATAAAATGGGAAGGTCAAGGGGTCTAAAAATCTAAATCTCTTATCGATAAAATGATAAAAATGCATTGATACAAATAGTTTAATGATATAATAGAATCGTAAATATTTTGCGTTTATAAGCTGTAAATACGTAGCAATTCTACGATTTAAATGTTGAAATACATCCAAATTGTACGTTTCAGCATCAATCAAAGTGTACAAAAACACATGTTTTGTGCTTGTAAACGTGACGTACTTACAGTGGGTACGGAAAGTATTCAGACCCCCTTAAATTT
>NW_015509448.1:25241-31042 GCF_001515645.1 Sinocyclocheilus grahami | reverse complement strand
AAGGTTTTTGAGGAAAACATTGCAGGATTTTTCTCCATATAGTGGTGGCCAACGTGTTGAAGGTCAAAATTGCAGTTTTCAGTGCAGCTTCTAAGGGCTCTACACGATCCCAGCTGAGGAATAGGGGGCTTATCTAGTGAAACGATCGGTCATTTTCTAAAAAAAATAAATATATAAATATACAGTGGTGTGAAAAAGTGTTGGCCCCCTCCTGTTTTTAATTTTTTTTGCATATTTGTCACACTTAAAAGATTCAGATCATCAAACGAATTTTAATATTACACAAAGATAATGCAAGTAAATACAAAATGCAGTTTTTAAATGATTATTTATTTTATTAAGGGAAAAAAGCTGTCCAAACCTGCCTGGCCTTACGTGAAAAAGTAATTGCCCCCTTAATCTAATAACTGGTTGTGCCACGCTTTGCGGCAACAACTGCAATCAAGTGTTTGCGATAACTGGCAATGAGTCTCACGTCGCTGTGGAGGAATTTTGGCCCACTCTTCTTTGCAGAATTGTTTTAATTCAGCCACATTGGAGGGTTTTCGAGCATGAATGGACTGTTTAAGCACTGATAGAGTGCAAAATTCATGGTTCCGTCAATTATGGCAAGTCACCCAGGTCCTGATCATCACACTACCACCGCCATGTTTGACTGTTGGTATGATGTTCTTTTTATGAAATGCTGTGTTGGTTTTACGCCAGATGTAACGGGACACACACCTTCCAAAAAGTTCAACTTTTGTCTCAGTCCACAGAATATTTGCCCAAAAGTCTTGGGGATAATCAAGATATTTTTTGACAAATGAGAGACGAGCCTTTGTGTTCTTTTTGGTCAGCAGCGGCTTTTGCCTTGGAACTCTCCCATGGATGCTGTTTTTGCCCAGTCTCTTTCTTATTGTTGAATCATGAACACTGACCTTAATTGAGGCAAGTGAGGCCTGCAGTTCTTTAGATGTTGTTCTGGGTTCTTTTATGACCTCTTGGATGAGTCGTCATTGTGCTCTTGGAGTAATTTTGGTTGGCCGGCAACTCCTGGGAAAGTTCACCATTGTTCAAATTCACGTATTACGTAATCCCGTTGGAAAGTTCACGTGCGGTTAGCTCTTCGTCTGTGTACTCCGGTTCAGAAAGATAGGGTAGGGTGGAAAACTCATCTCATTTTTTCCTACAACTTCAAAATCATCCGACATCGACCTTTTTTTGTAAAGGGCATTTGACTTTCTTTGCACGTTTGCTTTGTAAACACTGGGTCGGTGCTTCCGCCTATGTCACACGAGACCTTTCCAACGTGACTACGTAATGCGTGAAGTCGAGCTAGTGCAAGACTAGCATTTATGTGTAATAATTTACTTATTTGTAAGGGAATTAATCATTATTAATTCATTCAGGTTTATTTCTAGCTCAGGTTTTAAAAGAACTCGATCTGAGAATTCGAGGTCCACCTGATCAAAACTGACTTTGACTTTCAATAGTTTATACTTTTATCAGCTACTCGACCAGCGAGAAGCTGATGTCAGTGTATATTACCAATTGAATATGTAATTTTTGTATTCTCCCTGGCCACGGGTGAAATACAAAATTTGATGATTTGTCAGCTCTTGAAAGAGAGGTAATTATTATGCGTAAGCTACGAGCTAAGGTAACAAGCAAGGATCGTTTGGCAATAGAATTGACACGAAATTATATGACCCAGACAATTGATTAGTTATAAATGAAACATGAAATTTATTGGCTATTCTAGATCACATAAACTTAAGCTAAAACACACAAACATACAGTTCAGAGGAAGGAAAGTCTGTTAACGGAGTTCTGAGTTTCATAGTTCTCTCTCTTTTCACGAGGGATGGGAATTCACCTTAAGAATTCACAGAGCAACGCATCTAAATTCACCCGTTCAGCAGATCATAGAAAATGTTGTTTACTTGCGTTCCGCGGGTTGACAGCTGAGGTGACTCCATGGTGCTGCGGGCTTCCTGGAGGTCTTTGAGGGAAACCCCGTCACTGACGGGTCGGTGACGTCAGTATGATGTCCTTTGGGGAACCCCTCGTGAGTTGTGATGACGCAGAGGCGCAAGCAATCTGCTGAGAGTCTTAGACTTTCAAGTTTGTTGACGATTTCAACGAAGTATCACTGAAGTGTTGAGTTTTAGTTTGCTGGTCGCTTTTGATGGTAAATGTGAGCACACGTGCAGGTGCTCTAACACAGCGACCAGCGAGAGCCGGAGAAGTTGCAAGCCAGCTAGCTAACCAAAAAACCCCGGATTCTGTTCTGCATTCGGGTTTTGCTCTGTGGCATAAGTCCGTCCCCTGACGCTGGCTTCCAATCGACTTCTTAAAGGGGCGGAGTGTGCATACATTAACCAGAGACTCTCATTTATATGAGGCCACCTATAATAATATATTGATACGTCTATAAAGTCTCTTAAATGCAAATATTGTACATACTATGGCCGGACATTCTCCTTCAGGATTTTCTGATAGAGTGCAGAATTCATGGTTCCGTCAATTATGGCAAGTCACCCAGGTCCTGATCATCACACTACCACCGCCATGTTTGACTGTTGGTATGATGTTCTTTTTATGAAATGCTGTGTTGGTTTTACGCCAGATGTAACGGGACACACACCTTCCAAAAAGTTCAACTTTTGTCTCAGTCCACAGAATATTTGCCCAAAAGTCTTGGGGATAATCAAGATATTTTTTGACAAATGAGAGACGAGCCTTTGTGTTCTTTTTGGTCAGCAGTGGCTTTTGCCTTGGAACTCTCCCATGGATGCTGTTTTTGCCCAGTCTCTTTCTTATTGTTGAATCATGAACACTGACCTTAATTGAGGCAAGTGAGGCCTGCAGTTCTTTAGATGTTGTTCTGGGTTCTTTTATGACCTCTTGGATGAGTCGTCATTGTGCTCTTGGAGTAATTTTGGTTGGCCGGCAACTCCTGGGAAAGTTCACCATTGTTCAAATTCACGTATTACGTAATCCCGTTGGAAAGTTCACGTGCGGTTAGCTCTTCGTCTGTGTACTCCGGTTCAGAAAGGTAGGGTAGGGTGGAAAACTCATCTCATTTTTTCCTACAACTTCAAAATCATCCGACATCGACCTTTTTTTGTAAAGGGCATTTGACTTTCTTTGCACGTTTGCTTTGTAAACACTGGGTCGGTGCTTCCGCCTATGTCACACGAGACCTTTCCAACGTGACTACGTAATGCGTGAAGTCGAGCTAGTGCAAGACTAGCATTTATGGTTAAAAAGTATATCATTTTAAATTTTTTAAAGAAAATGACAGATCATTTCGCTAGATAAGACCCATATTTCTAGCATGTAGTGCTCTTTGAAGCTGCACTGAAACTGTAATTTGGCCACTATTGAAGTCCATTATATGGAGAAAAATCCTGGAATGTTTTTCCTCAAAAACCTTAATTTCTTTGCGACTGAAGAAAGAAAGACATGAACAGCATGGATGACATGGGGTGAGTAAATTATCAGAAATGTTTTATTCTGGAAGTGAACTGAACCTTTAACAATTGCCCTTACAGTGGATCTCAGTAGTGTTCAGTCCATATGTATTATTGCAGCATTGTGGACATCTCTGAATTTACTGTTGTAATCTAATTCTGGCATAATCTTCAAATGTCATTAGTGCAGTATTTACTCCTCACAGCATTTGGCTACTGCAGAAAAGAGGATATCAGAGAGGATTCAACCTTTCCTGTTCTGATTGATTTAGTCAGAAGACTATATGCAAAGTTCAAAGGTGACATTCAGTCACCCCAGTTGCACAAGCAAGCAAACAGTGTGTTATGGTGAAACAAGCACAAAACCTTGTGTAAACAACTATACATGTATATACATGTGCACAGGGAAAAACTGCATGTGCTGCAGTTTTGCTGGTCGAAAGTGGATTTTAACTCTTCACTGGACTGTTCAAATAGAGATTAAAGTGGGCTTCTGCCAGAAGCAGCATATGAGAGTCTTTTTGCTTTGTGTTGGCATTCAGTTCTGGCTGGTGAGACCCGATCGTCTCTGCCGCTCCTATTTCACAAGGGCAGTGGAAAAGCCTGGGTCAGCAGAGCAGGCTGCTGGAGGGGGACGGATCTACATTCTGCCAAACCGAGTGTGTGTGTGTGTGTGTGTGTGTGAGGAGAGAAAACTTAGTTTTATGGTACTGACTTCAAAAAAGGAGAGAGAGATATCATGCTTCCAACACCCGTGGTAAACTCAGGTCAATCATGTTTATGCAGAGACTGCTTGCAAACCTGTTTGTGTTGCAAAGGTCTTCGAATGTCTAGACATTTTTCATAGAGAGTCAAAAGCTGGTGCACTGTAAAGCTTAAACCTTCATACTCTGATATACACAGTTTGACACTTAAGTCACATCTAAAAACGTATAAAATATTTGTGTTATACACTGCTGTTCAAAAGTTTAGGGTCAGTAACATTTTCTTTTTTTGAAAGGATGCATTAAATTGAAAATGGCTTTGCATTATACGCTGCTGTTCAAAAATTTGGGGTCAGTAAGTTTTTTTTTTTTTTTTTAAAGAAATTAACTTCTATTCAACAAGATTTAATTAAAGTGAAAATGGCTGAAAAAAACATTTATAACATTATATAATTGTTTTAACTTTCAATTCATCAAAGGATCCTAAAAATATATCATAGTTTCCACCAAAAATTCAAGCAGCACAGCTGTTTTCAACATTGATAATAATTTTAAATGTTTCATGAGCAGCAAATCAGCATATTAGAATGATTTCTGAAGGAAATCAATGAATGTGACACTGAAGACTGAGATATAATGGCTGCTGAAAATTCACCTTTGCAATCACAGAAATACATTTAAAATATATTCAAATGGAAATCAGCTCTTTTAAATTGTAATCATATTTCCAAATCTGACTGTTTTTACTGTATTTTTTATCAAATAAATGTAGCCTTCATGAGCAAAAGAGAATTCTTTCAAAAACATTAAAATATCTTACTGACCACAAACCTTTGAATGGTAATGTATAACAAAATATCAAACAAAATGCATTTGTATTTAAGGAAATGTAGCAAAAACACCCTTTTTATCAGAAACAAATTTAATTAATAAAACAATACTTATGGCTGTACAAATGTCAGTATGTTTATTGGTAATGATATGAAGTACAGCTGTGGTTATTGTTAGAACACCTGTGTCAACTTGAGGAGAACAAACTTTCACTAAATACGACTTTGGAATGGGTAAGTTAAAAGTAAAAGTTATTTCTGAGAAAATGCACCATTTGTTTACAGATGCCACTTGGTTTGATATTTTACAGCCAAATTATGAAATGCAGACATTTTAAGTGTGTCCTAAAAGTGTGCAAATACTAATATCTAACCTAAATTTGAACTCTTCTCTGATTACCACACCTTGATCTCCTCTCGGTGTAGGCTACATTGTGCATTCAGTCAACACAAAATGTTTCTGCAAGCCTTGTACACAAAAACAATTATTATCAACACAGAAAACATTTAAATTAAACAGACTAACATTAAGCTGAAACAAGTAATTCAATTTAATGTTGAATGCCAACATTTTATAATGAATAACGAGTTTAAATGAATAATGAATTTCAGGTTCAATAACAGCAGAACACATTTTGCAATTAGCATGTGAGAATCTACTGAACCTCTAGGAGAAGCATTTCTCTTTTGAACAGCTCCTCAGCATTAGTAACCTTTTCCACAACGAAGAAACATGTCGGAAACAGTCTACGCAAACTGGGGATACTGGCAAAAAATTGCAATATAAGAATAATAATAAATAAATACAT
>NW_015509448.1:14111-15146 GCF_001515645.1 Sinocyclocheilus grahami | reverse complement strand
TTGCGAGTGCAGTGTGCTTCCAGAGAGAGCCCACCCATACACGCTTCTGATTGGCTGTGATATTTAATTGATTCTGTCACGTCGCGGTGTCGCGTTGCGTCTGGTGTGGACATCCAAATTGCTTGTCGATGGACTCTTGTCGCGTCGCGTGTAGTTAGGACACAGTGTTATAGTCTTTGAAGCCTCTCATCTCTCATCAATGACTTTATCTCTCCCAATACCACAGTAAACATCTTGCATCACAGAGAGATTAGTGTAAGGCATAAATTCTTAACTGAAGAACCAGAATCAGAAAGAGCTTTATTGCTAAGTGTGTTTACACACACACAAGGAATTCGTCTGGTGTCAGGAGCTTCCAGTACAGAAAGTACAGACATAGTGCAGACTTACATATAATTTAAGGTAATAAAGTGAAGTAAAACACTATTAATAAAGAGAATAGACAATAAATAAAAATATATAATATGGTACTAAAATATAGAGAAAGAGAAAATATCAATATATAGAATTGTGAATGTGCAAATGTGCATTTACAGATGAAAAGTTTTGATAAGTTATTTACAGATGAACAGTCCTGAGATGTTTTATGTATTGCTCAAGTGGAATATGGACTGGGAGAAAAAGCTGTTCTTGTGTCTGGCTGTTTTGGTGCTCAGTGCTCTGTAGCGCCAGCCAGAGGGCAACAGTTCAAAGAGGAATTGTGCTGGGTGTGAGGAGTCCAGAGAGATTTTACCAGCCCTTCTCCTCACTCTGGAGGTGTAAAATGCTTAGAGTTTAGGCAGGGGGGCACCAAAATTCCTCTCAGCAGTCCTGACTGTCCGTTGTAGTCTCCTGATGTCTGATTTGGTAGCTGAGTCAAACCAAACAGTTGATGATATTACGCAGCGCCTGAAAATAGGCTAACTTCCGTTAACATAACCAACGTGACCACCTGCTTGCACAGGGAGCGTGCTGGGGACTATTTTCAGGCGCTGCGTAACATCATTGCTCCTGCTGCACCCATGGTACGGCAGCAAAGTTCCTTGATTATTACGC
>NW_015509448.1:6899-12613 GCF_001515645.1 Sinocyclocheilus grahami | reverse complement strand
TATATATATATATATATATATGTATATATATATATATGTGTGTGTGTGTGTGTGTGTGTGTGTGTACCTGGTATTTATCACGTTATGGGTACCAAATGGCCCCACAAGGATAGTAATACTAGTAAATTTTGACCTTGTAGGGACATTTTCGAGGTCCCCATGAGGAAACAAGCTTATAACTCATACAGAATGAGTTTTTTTGAGAAAGTAAAAATGCACAAAGTTTCCTGTAAGGGGTAGGTTTAGGGGTAGGGTTGGTGTAGGGCAATAGCACATACAGTTTGTACAGTATAAAAACCATTACGCCTATGGAATGTCCCCATAAAACATGGAAACACAACATGTGTGTGTGTGTGTGTGTGTGTATTGAAGTGCACACAAAATGTGGGAAAGCTAAATATTTTCTCTCAATTAAATTAGTTACACAGTTTTTACTGCAATTAAAAATATATTTTAAACAGAAATTCATCAATTAAATTAAATATTCTGATGTAAATTTTTATGAGGCAACACAGGCTAAAATCCTCATTTGAATTGGGAAAAGAGACATTAATGCATTAAAACTAGCTTCTTTTCAGGTCAATTTTATGCCAAATAACAGTTTATCAAATATATCTAATAGTGCGTAATTCAAAAACAATGGGATGTGTGCATCTAAAAAGTCATGGGACACCAAAGTATTCATGGAAAGTGGCTTAAAATGAAAGAGGCCATGATGTTTAACTTCATATAAAATATATTTAAAAAAATGCACACACTGTATGAGACAATGCCCTGCACCTTTAGAGTAAAGTCAATATAAAACAGTTTATCATGGTCATGCCATGCTGTTAGCACTCTACTGGACCAGAGCTCTGTCAGATCATATCTCAAGCTTTGAGCGTTATGAATTCTGGAACATTGACATCAGTTATGGATCCCAAAAGACCAATTTTACACAGGCTGAGGCACTGTGTGACATTCATGGAATGAAAGCCTGAGGCACAAGAAGACAGGGTGAAAGAAGAGATGGAGAGAGTGAGAGATGAAAATGGGGTGAGAGAGAGAGGGATGAATAGTCACCTTAGTAGCGGCCGATGTGCTGACATCTCTCATGGCTGTGGGCAATGTTCATGTGATTGGGTGTTTGTCAAACAGTCGCAAAAGATAGCGTCCATTCACCCGAGACTCACTTGATAAGCATATACAGACACAGAATACACACTCAAATATACAGGAAACACAGAAACCATATGCATGTGGAATGTCAGAAAGAAACATGGTCCCACCGCAAATGTATACACAAGTTCAGTATACTTCAAGTGCACTTTTATAAGTGTAATCTATGTTCCCTGTCTGCCTGTTATCTCCAGTTCAGTGCATGGCTGTGGTTGGAATTGTATACTTTGATATTACATTTAATAATTCTGCGGCATTCTGCGGGAATGATGTATTTTTGTAGGCCAAATCCCGGAAAGGAGTTAGCATGTCCAGTTCCATCTCCACGAAGTCAGTGTGTTTTTTGAATGAGTTTTTGGTTAAATGCCTGAAATACAGTCTTTGGTTTATTATTTATTTATGGCTTATTATTTATTTGAGTTATTTTTTTATTTATGGTCTTACTTACTGTAGCTTTTTACTTGTGGCGATTTTATTTAGGCTTCAAAATTGAAAAGTCGTGTTCATTCATCAAGATTATGAACAAAACATGTAAGATTAATAAACTTTTGTTGGTTACAGAGCTTATTTTCTCTAATAATCTAAAAGCCAATGGAAAAATCCTATTGGGTTTTTGATGAGGGAACTTCCAGGTTGGCCTACAAAAATACATCACTGCAGCATCATATAGCATGTATGAACTTTCTGGCTGTGTTTGGAATGGAATACCTTAATTTTTTTTACAAATAATAAACAAAATAGTAGCCAAAGCATTACTGCAAATATTAGTGTTGTCACATGACTTCATCACATTGCATCTGAATAGCATCCCGTTATCAAAATATAAAATGTTCTACTTTTTTTAACTACATTTTGCGTAAAATGTCTTAATGTTTGGTAGTCCAGTCATATAATGAGTCAAAATCAAGTAATTAGTAGAGTAGGATTGGCACTTGATATAAAAAAGCAAGAGAAATGATTCTTGTATCCTGATGTCTTGTGAATAGTGTGGGACAGAGCGTGTATGTATGTGTATGTTTTTGCGTTGAGAGGTTAGTGTCGGTCAAGGTAGAATGGCTTGATCTGGAGGGTTCAGGGAGAGGAGGCTAATGCAGAAAGCCACTTCAAAAAACACTTTTCATCTTCTCTCCTTTTTTAACCATCCAGCCCTCCATCATTTTCCCCATGCCCTCCACTCCAAAAACTCCCCTTTTCATCTGGAGAGGGATCAAGACCGCAGATATGTTTGACGTAATTATGTGCGATCAGGATTCTGCCTGTCCTCCTGTAGGAAATTATTTCATCCTTTTCAAAAGCAGGTCATAATTGAAAATAAGATGGATTGAATGGACTGATGGACTGAACATGACTGAATTTCATATTCTTCCTTTTTGCATGATGATACCCCGCTGTCCATGAAGACCTCTGCTTCTGGCTTTATTCATTTCTAGCATGACAAATGCAAGCTTTTTTTTCTCCCCCACTAAAAAAAGATGACTGACTTAAAGCCACACTCAAAGGATTTCGATGATCAATAATGAATATATGAACCGGGCCAAGAGCAAGTTTACAGGTTTGGACAAAAGCATTCTGATGGTGTAAGAAAGCACAGTCCAAAAGACATCAGTAAAAAATTAATGTCTTTTAAGCAATGACTTAAAAATTTCAGAAGAATGCAATGACCACAGCAGTGTCCTATCATTTTTTTGTTATTGGCATCATGTGTTTTGTTTTGTTTCTGTAAACACATTTTATTTCTGTAATCTGATGCATCCTGGAAGATTTTTTCCACAGTGGTATAAAAAAATAAAAAGGTAACTGTTGTAATAATTTACTTATTTGTAAGGGAATTAATCATTATTAATTCATTCAGGTTTATTTCTAGCTCAGGTTTTAAAAGAACTCGATCTGAGAATTCGAGGTCCACCTGATCAAAACTGACTTTGACTTTCAATAGTTTATACTTTTATCAGCTACTCGGCCAGCGAGAAGCTGATGTCAGTGTATATTACCAATTGAATATGTAATTTTTGTATTCTCCCTGGCCACGGGTGAAATACAAAATTTGATGATTTGTCGGCTCTTGAAAGAGAGGTAATTATTATGAGTAAGCTACGAGCTAAGGTAGCAAGCAAGGATCTTTTTGGCAATAGAATTGACACGAAATTATATGACCCAGACAATTGATTAGTTATAAATGAAACATGAAATTTATTGGCTATTCTAGATCACATAAACTTAAGCTAAAACACACAAACATACAGTTCAGAGGAAGGAAAGTCTGTTAACGGAGTTCTGAGTTTCATAGTTCTATCTCGTTTTCACGAGGGATGGGAATTCACCTTAAGAATTCACAGAGCAACGCATCTAAATTCACCCGTTCAGCAGATCATAGAAATGTTGTTTACTTGCGTTCCGCTGGTTGACAGCTGAGGTGACTCCGTGGTTGCTGCGGGCTTCCTGGAGGTCTTTGAGGGAAACCCCGTCACTGACGGGTCGGTGACGTCAGTATGATGTCCTTTGGGGAACCCCTCGTGAGTTGTGATGACGCAGAGGCGCAAGCAATCTGCTGAGAGTCTTAGACTTTCAAGTTTGTTGACGATTTCAACGAAGTATCACTGAAGTGTTGAGTTTTAGTTTGCTGGTCGCTTTTGATGGTAAATGTGAGCACGCGTGCAGGTGCTCTAACACAGCGACCAGCGAGAGCCGGAGAAGTTGCAAGCCAGCTAGCTAACCAAAAACCCCCCTGGATTCTGTTCTGCATTCGGGTTTTGCTCTGTGGCATAAGTCCGTCCCCTGACGCTGGCTTCCAATCGACTTCTTAAGGGGCGGAGTGTGCATACATTAACCAGAGACTCTCATTTATATGAGGCCACCTATAATAATATATTGATACGTCTCTAAAGTCTCTTAAATGCAAATATTGTACATACTATTAAAGTCTACTTCATTTCAACCTTCTGCATTTCTGGTTTTCATTCGTTCAAGATTAAACTTCACATATTACACAGTTTTAATATCCTTATTTCCTAAAAAGGGGTAATTAAACACTGGTTAAAGTTGCACCGATTACATGAAACACGTCAAGCATATATATATACACATACAACCTACTATTTGTAATTCTATGCTCTGATCATTTTATACTTTCAATTATTAGCAACGATTGTCAAACGACATCTTGTCTCTTTCCTTGGAATGCGGGGGAAAAGGGGCGAGTCCCTCGATCACGTACAGGTCAGCTCTGGGCATCTGCTGGAGAGTCTCCTGCGGGACAGGGAGCTATAAAATTGTCTCTTTTGTTGATCGGAGTTTAGCAATTTATGCGTCCACTGGTCATGAGGGTATTTCTATCTGCTCTTTGCAAGCCCGTAAAACAATTTTAAGCACCGTTAAAGTACTGTCCTTTTTAGCTTATCTTGAGATATAGCCAAACAGTCCAGGGAATGCTTCACCTTACTTGATAGAGCATGAGTTTTACGACTGCAGATGGCTGGGGAGACGAACCTCAAAAACCTTCCATGGAATGTGCTGGTTTGATGTGTGTGTCTCCATCATGTAGGTGGGTCTGTTGTGAGACAGATCCTACACAATGTTGTCTGTTTTGCTCACTTTTGCCAACCAAAATATAAAGACAATGCAGAACTGTTCGTCTCCGAGCAACACACAGCAGCATTTCATTTCTTAATGCACGTTTTGAATGAATTAGATGAACCATTTGGCGCGTTGGATTTGAAGCGGAGCTGCACAGACCGATCAGGGAATGACATCAAAGCACCGCGAGAGCGATTCAAAAGCACAAGGAGCCGTCTGCTCTCTATAGCTCTTGCGGTACTTTGATGTCACACACCGATCGATCTGATGGTGATGATCGCTTCAAGTGGAACAAGCCTAATGATTCAATGGACCATTCATAAAGAAACCATTTACTTCACTCCTGAATAAATTAGCCATTTCAACTAATCAAATGAATGAATAAATGACTCGATGACTTAATCATTAAGACATTTACCACCACCTACTGGCAGTTTTAGTTTATTATTTAGAGTATAATTTAATTAAAAATAAAAACCATATTTCCATAGTAATAATAATAAAATTAATAAAATAAATGATTAAAGTTAAAGTTATCAAACAAAATATTTCTTGCTGAACCTACTTTTTGTAATGTCTGTTTGATGCTTTACACAACAATGACATTAAATTATCTTTTGGGAGTAATTTCTTCAAATTTGATGTGCGATTACTTACCACATCATGTAATTAATTAGATTAAAAATTTTAATCGCTTACCAGCCGTAGTTTAAATATTATTTTGTGTGACCTTATAGCCATACTGAAAGCAACAACAGATAGTTTACCTCAGATCTTGAAATTAAATTAAAGCAAAGATGTCCGTTAAAACAGTGAACTCACTGCGAACCAACGAGTGTATTCCATAACAAAGATGTTATCAGTCACTCAGTATGTACATTTAATGATGTTAAAAAGCTTTAATATTTATGAAATAGATTATAAGCGTATCCATTTCGTTGCGAGTGCAGTGTGCTTCCAGAGAGAGCCCACCCATACACGCT
>NW_015509448.1:4931-6566 GCF_001515645.1 Sinocyclocheilus grahami | reverse complement strand
TCTGAGGCCATCTTTTGTTTGCCATAAGTTTTATGCGCCAAGTCTTGTAACTGTTGAGCACTCATTGTTCGCGGACATGCAAGGACGCCAAAATGGTGGTTTACCCCAGGATGAAGGTTTCTCAGGAAGAGAGTTTTGAAGTTCAGATCGTCCTCCATGGTTCGTTATGAGTTCCGAAGTATGCTCGTCTGAGTCGGCTGTAGTAGGCTTGAGGACACTGTCCTGTTGGTACGTTCCACTTGACCTGAGGAAATTGGGTGATGGCTTATATGGAGCTTGGCCTGTATACCCAAGAGTTTCCACACTTCTTGCATGACTTCGGCGGTGAAGTGGGTTCCTCGGTCAGAGTTGACCCTTAAAGGCAGTCCGAACTTTGTGAAGATGTGGTTCATCAAAAGGCAGGCTGTCGTTTCTGCTGTGTCATTGGGAGCTGGGAGACACTCTACCCACTTTGTGAATTCGCAAACCCCGGTGAGGAAGTATTTGTTACCCCGTGTTGACCGTGGTAGGGCTCCTACCCAATCTATTTGGAGGTCTGACCATGGGAAGGTCATTCTTTTCCGCTGCAGTGGTGCTCGGTGATTTGGATTTGCCGGTTGGAACTGGCAACACACCAGGCATCCTTTTAAGTACTCCGCCACGTCTTGCTGCATGCCAGGCCAGTATGCTACTTGCTTGAGCATTTCGTAGGTGGCCATGGTGCCATGGTGTCCAGCGCATGGTGAATTGTGGGTGTGTGTCAGCATCATACCCCTTTGGCCCTGAGAGACTACAAGTTTTGGCGCAGTGAGGGGCTCAGGGACATATGTGAGAATGCCGTTTTTGAGATGCAGCATATGCTTGATAGAGTTGAGCGTGCGGCGATCATAGGATGTGGCTAGGTCGGAGGTGGAAATGGGATGAGTTAATGGGTTTGAAAGGTGAGCTGCAATAGCTTGCAGTGTCGGATCGAAAGCTTGGAGGGTGAGGAGATCATCAGCGGCGAATTGAGGTGAGAGTTCAACATGGGAGGAGGAGGGGTTTTGCGCGCCAGTGGCGTGCTGGCGGCGGGTTATAGCAGCCACTGATGGGGTAGGTGGGAGGGCAGGAAATGTCCAGGACTCTCCGTGTAATACACCTGCTTTGGCTAGGGCATCAGTTTGGTCATTGAGATCTTTGTCTTGTCCTGGTTGACGTGAGTAGCCTCTGACCTTTTTCCAATAAACGATCATGTCATGTTCAGTGACAATGGCATCGCATGCTTGGAAGAGTTCCTAATGTTTGACAGCCTTGTTGTTAGCTGTCTTGAATCTATTCTGTTTCCATCCAGCTAGATGGGATGTGAAGCTTAGACGGGCGTAGTTCGAGTCTGTACAGATGAGGAGTTCTTTGATGTTGTGGCATGCGGCAAATTGTAGGGTGATGAGGATGGCCGCTATTTCTGCATATTGCGATGAGTGAGGGCCTAATTTGAATTGTTGCGGCGGGCAAGGGTCATTGTTGAGCCAGACCACTCCCGCTCCAGCTTTCAAGTTGCCTTGTTGATTGTAGGAGCAGCCATCGACATATGCTGTGGGCATCCCTTCACACACATTCTCCTCGAAGTACCTGTGGTTTGTCAGTTGTGGCGGTAACGGTTCTTTGGGTTCTGCTGCT
>NW_015509448.1:1189-3644 GCF_001515645.1 Sinocyclocheilus grahami | reverse complement strand
TCGAAGGTTCTTGAGGTTGACTGCAGTGGTCAGTTGGCGTGATAGGGGAGCCCATATGACGTCGTTCGCGATGTCCACACAGGCATTGAGCCGGACCATGATGTCTGCTCCAATGTAGATGTCATGAGGTAGGTTGGGGACAACGAGGACGTAGTGACTCGGGTGTCTGTTGTTCCATTGTATGTCCACAGTGCAGATGATCTTGGAGGTAGCCATGGTTTTCAAACAGGGACTGAGAGGGAAGAGGCTGTGTTTTGAGACGTGTTGGAGGCTCTGCTGTCTTTGCTTCAATTCTCTGAATAGCTTCAGGCTGATAGCTGAGTTCTCCGCCCACAGGGCTAATGCTGCGTCGGACACTGATGTGTCGTGGATATTTATGGCAGTCATGATTCGAAGGGGGCCTGAGTCTGAGTCAGGTGCCTGCAATGAGCAGAGGAAAGGGTCCAGGTTCTTGCTTCTTGGAGTTGAGCTTGGCCCTGGCCCTGGCTTTGACATTGCTTCATCAGTCAGTGAGTTGGCGGCGGTTTCCGTGGCTTGACACTGCAACTCGTTGGAGTCTACTGACTGGAAGGGCAGAGGCTCGTGGACTTGCATCCATATCTTTAGCTGCTTGAAGTCTATTAAGGGTTCAAAGCGATTAAGCAGGTCTTTTCCAATAAGGAGTGGATACATATTGAGTGGTGAGATGTATACTGGGTGAACGAGGTCCATCTGTGAATTGGGGCCATATGTTTTAGCTTTAGGCCCGTGTGGGAATATGCTTGAAGGTTCAGCTCGCACCTTTGAAGTTTGAGGGTGCTAATAGACCTCTTTGTTCTTTCTTGGACTTCTTTGAGGAGTTCAGTTGACATTAGAGTGATGTCGGCTCCTGTGTCAAGGAGGGCTTCGACTTTGATGTGACGTTCGATGATGATGGAGAGGTAAAACTTTCTTGCTATACCTTTCTCAATGAGGTCGCCACAGGAGTTGAGGGACAGGAGTTTGGGACGAGATAATTAGGATGACAGGACTGATCTGGTGTTGTTCTTCGGAGTGGCAGACGACCAAGACAGCACTTTCAGGAACTTGAGTGGTTTCGTCAGCAGGTGTTTGTTGGACGCTGCTGTGATCTGACGCATCAGGTGTTTGGTCAGTTTCTGACCGTTTTGTGGGTTGTTCAGGTAGGATTTCTTGTCCGTCTGAAGTTATGGAGTTTACGGTTCTCTGAGGGTGAGGTGAGGAAGTGCTGTTCTCTGTGGTCTGTTGGGTCAGGTGGTCGCTGCCTTCCTGTTCCGCTGCTAGTCAGGCTGAATCTGGTTTGTCTTTCTTTTCCCACTTCCGATCCTCCTCCTTGCTTTGGAATAACTCTTTCATCATCATTTTCATCAGTTCTTGTGTGTCGAAACACAGTGATATATTTTGTTCATGTGTGGATTCAGTTTGAGCTTGGTCAGCTTTGAATCTTTGCAAGTTCTTTCATCGATTCCTTGGACTGCTTGCTCCAGGGTGTGTTTGTCATTTTCCCTCGGAGATTCTGTTGGATTCCCATGTGCCTTTTCCTCTTGAGTTTCCAAATGAGTTTGGCTGATTCCATGATCTGTCCCATTGATTCTCATGAGGTCTGGATTGGTCCCAAGAAGTTTCCCAGTGACGTCCAGGTGAGTGTTGTCGTCCATGCGGTCCATCCCAGCGGTTGTTCCTCTGTTTAGGTTGGGTACCAGCATGGGAGTCCCGTTCTCTGTTGGACGAGGGTGTGTTCCACTCTTTGTGTGGTGGCTTGGCATGGTCTTGATGTTGGGCGCCCTCTAGAGCCAGCTCCTGACTTTGAGTGTTGAAGTCAAGAAATGCTGTGGATTTGGTGCCCTTTTTCTGAGGCCATCTTTTGTTTGCCATAAGTTTTATGCGCCAAGTCTCGTAACTGTTGAGCACTCATTGTTCGCGGACATGCAAGGACGCCAAGATGGTGGTTTACCCCAGGATGAAGGTTTCTCAGGAAGAGAGTTTTGAAGTTCAGATCGTCCTCCATGGTTCGTTATGAGTTCCGAAGTATGCTCGTCTGAGTCGGCTGTAGTAGGCTTGAGGAGATTCATGACGACCTTGTTTCGTCTCCAGGGCAGCCACTAGTCCTTGTTCTGACTCAGGGTCAGCAAATTCTTTAATGAGGGCTTCTCGGAGCAGGTGGTAATCAGTTTTTGTGTGAGCAGGCTGCTGGTCCAGGAAGCTGCGCACTTCAGGGCTGGATGTTGTTTGGAGCAAATAGAGTCTATCTTTGTCAGTGACATTGAGTCTCATTTCCAGATGGAAATCGTCATCTTGCAGATAAGCTTGGACATCCTGGCTACCTGGCACACTTGGGGTGAATTTGCCAATGTTCCTGGCGAGCTTGTTGAGGTCTTTGAGGTCCAAGCCATGTGATGATCTGTGGCTGGCTGGAGCAAGTTCTTTTAGCTTTGTCGTGAGGTAAAGTTCTTCAGAG
>NW_015509448.1:0-599 GCF_001515645.1 Sinocyclocheilus grahami | reverse complement strand
GTTTCAGCAGCCTTAGGTAGGAGGCTGTCTGTTACAACACTTAGCCATGTCTCGAGGTCTTCCCAGTGGCCAACAGAGTCTATTGTGCGAGACATGTTTTGGCACAGTGAGGTAGATCTAGAACCTAGACTGATACAGACCTTGAAGAAGAGAAATCAAAACAAAACAAACAAGGCAAAACAGAGGTGTAAGTGTGCAATGTCAAGTGTGGTTTGACATGGAGTGTGTAATGGACAGGTGAGTGTAGTTCTCAGTGACTGTGATCCTCTGGTGGGCGTGCTTCTAATTTGTAGTCTGTGGGGAAAATTAGTAAGCACACACAGGTAGCACAGCTAGAGAACAGAGGGAGAAAAGAAAAATAACAAACAGAGCAAGGAACAGAATAATAATTGGCTGCTTCCAGTTTTCCTGTAAGAGAAAGGTTTTTTTTGTAAGGAAAGAAAGTTAATGGTAAGATGAGAGTGAAAGATAAAACAAAATACCCTTTTCTGGTAGCAGAATGAGTATAATTAATTTTTTTAATCTTTTCCTCTTTTGTTAAGTTTGATTTAGATGGATGCTTCTAAACCGGTGTTTGGAAATGGGGATTTCTAAATACC
>NW_015509447.1:13842-15148 GCF_001515645.1 Sinocyclocheilus grahami | reverse complement strand
TGTGTGTGTGTGTGTGTATTAACTAATTTATGTTAATAATTAATAGTTTAGCCTAAAGCCAGTGTCTGACTGATTAAACATTATGTTGTATGCCCTGCTGTAACTTTTCTATCCTGTTGCATGTGTTTGACAGGTCAGTAAGTCTGTATGTATTCTGACAACCCAAGCAATAATGAAACTACTGAAATCCAAAGAGGCAGCGGCTGCTGTGGATATTAAAACGTGGCCATTGGTACTGGACACAGGTAAAGACATCATTTACACTTTTTTACTATTGTATCATTGCAGTCCTTTGTAAAAGAAATGATCAATTAAGTTTATTCATTCCATTCAGATGATCTCCCAAGAAAGAGAATTCCTCAGATCTACAAACCTCCCACCCCAGAGATGCTCGCCTACCTGGACTTCAGTGTTTCTACCACAGGAATCCTTGCTGGGGTCAAGGTGCGGTCTAACCCATCATTCAAGTGCCAATAACTCAGTCGTTTTAAAATGTGGGATTGACATTTCTAACGCTGTGTTTCTCGCAGATGTCCCATGCTGCCACCAGTGCCTTGTGTCGCTCTATTAAGCTGCAGTGTGAGCTGTACCCCTCTCGCCAGATCACCATCTGTCTGGACCCCTACTGTGGCCTGGGCTTTGCCCTCTGGTGTCTCTGCAGGTGAGAGAGAGTTCACAGTTTGGATACTTAGTGTGGATGTATTTGGCTTGGGAGGCTAGTGACATATTGATTTATGTGATGCAAAGTAATGCAAATCATGTTTGTGTTTGCAGTGTGTACTCAGGCCATCAGTCTATTCTGGTTCCTCCTCTGGAGCTGGAGACCAATCCGTCTCTGTGGCTTTCTGCTGTCAGTCAGTATAAAGTACGAGTGACGTTCTGTTCGTATTCAGTAATGGAGATGTGTACCAAAGGCCTGGGCTCCCAGACTGAAGCTCTGCGGGTCAGTTATCCTTCATCCTAGTCTACATCATTTTGCATATAGTCATATTACAATATGACTGTGATATTATGAATATGATGGGGGAGGGGTTCTTGGGTGGGGGGTTGCGAGTAAGTCGGTAAGTTTTGTTTTGTTTTGTTTTTTGAAAAAAAGCAATACTTTTATATTAGCAAGGATGTAAGAAGTGACCGTTAAGACATTTATAATGTTACAGAACATTTCAGGTTCAATTAAATGCTTTTGAACTTTCTATTAATCAAAGAATCCTGAAAAAACTTTAATGTGGTTTCCAAAACAAATATGAAGCATCACAATTATTTCCAACACTGATAATGATAATAATAATGATGATAATAATAATAA
>NW_015509447.1:11497-12162 GCF_001515645.1 Sinocyclocheilus grahami | reverse complement strand
TCTAATATGCTGATTTGCTGCTCAAGAAACATTTACTGTTATTAACTATGTTGAAAATAGCTTCTTAATATTTTTGTGAAAACCGTGATATATTTTTTTCCAGTATTTTTGAGTAATATAAAGTAATAGGAAGTTCAATATACTGCATTTATTTGTAATATAAATCTTTTGTGGAATTGTAAATATCTTTTTGACGAGGTTATGCTCAAAAGTATTACTTTAAAAAAGAAAAGAAAAAAATCTTACTGACCCTAAACTTTTTAACGGTAGTGTATAATTTATTATATATTCGCACACAGCTAATCACATTCAAATATTCTCATATATTAAATACAGATTTTGCAGGTGGGACTGTGACAGGCTGCCCTAGATAGCACAATGTTTATTATTTATTTATTTTTTATTTAGTTTTTTAACAGAGTTTTGCTATTTAACATTTACTCTGACACATGTATACATATACCTACTCTGCTCTTCACAGCTTTCGTGCTTGGCCCTGCACTTGCTGTAAATCTACTCTAGGCTGTGGCAATGCAAGGCTTGTAGCTGTGCATATAGAGTAGGCTCGCTTATATACTGTAGGAGCTGTGTTTGCAGTACAGGGGTTACATTGATGAGCCAGGCCATTGTAACTGCTGTAATGCCTCATTCTGTCCTGTAATGCT
>NW_015509447.1:0-5544 GCF_001515645.1 Sinocyclocheilus grahami | reverse complement strand
CATTACGTAAAGGACAGGCAGTACGCCTGCTGTAATTATGTACAGGATGTGTGTAATAAGTTATTATTGGGACAGCAGAAAACGACAAATACTTTTGGCATGGTTTTTGCAGTGGCATGGAGGAAACCAGATGCTGCTCAAAATGAAGCTTCATTTCTTGATCAAACAGAAAGGGGAACAACATGAGACACTATTCATGTAATATTTTATATTGCAGTAGGCTCAAGAAGTGGTTTTGCTGCAAGGATTGTAAAGCACATACAGCATCTGTATCGCAGGATGGTTGTGTGACTGTTAGTGTTCGATTTTTGCAGTTTTGTCATTTAGTGAATATTTGGTTGAAACACCTTTTGACTTCTGTTAATATTTCTTAATAAAAACCATGCATTTAAATGACTGACATTGAAAATGTTTAATTCTAAAGTTATGTTTAATGCACATCTTGCAGACAATTTTATCCAAAGAAACTTACATTGCATTTAAGGTAAACATTTTATTTCATTCAATCCCTGGGAATTGAACCAATGACCCTGGCACTGCTAATGCCATGCTCTACTGTTTGCTACAAGAAATGTCCAGTATCGAATAATAAAAAAGTTGCATTTAATATTAAGCAAAAGGATAACTAGATTGACAATTATGAAAACATGATAATAAAGGTTTAAGAATTTCCAGTATGCATGCTAGCAGTACTAAACAGATACAGATATGGAACATTAGTATAGTTTCAACATATTTCAAGAGACGTAGTCTTCTATTTTTTTTAAAAGCTTTGTTGCAATATCCAATGCCATTCTGGCATTATTAACACCAAATTGCTTGTTTGGAATGTGAGGAAATTGGTGATAGTTCGGATATTGAGTTTTTTTGCCATCAACACCAAGTTCAGTCAGTTGCCTCACAGTGCTTGGTAAAGAAGCCAACTGTGAGCTAAAATGGGATACCTGTTGAGCAAGGCTAGTTATTGAGCAGTTGTTGGGATGGTGTCCACTTTCCCTGTACATCGCTGCTATCAGGGCTTTTTCCACAGCCTGATGCACTTTAAACAGACACCACTCTGAGTTTTCTCCTCCAGTGTCATTGTGAGCTGCTCTGATGTCACATTGAGCCTGTTCATACCAGCGTTTTGCCTCCCCTCTGTTTGGCCTTGGAGTTTCTCTGTGGTATGACCAGAAGTTATAGTGCCTTCTAGAATAGTTCTGATAAAACCTCTCGCGTCCCCTCCTGTGGCTTCGGGCCTCTGTGTTCCACGTATCATAGAAATCTCGAAAGTCTCTCCAATTTGAGGATGTGCTCTGTGCAGTTTTCCCTTGTTGTAGTTCCTCAATTCTGTTTTGCAGGTATTTAAATGCCTCTGTGGCAAGTGTTTCTTTGCCAGGGTTCTTGTCTGGATGCCAGCGGAGGTAGAGACGTTTAAGGGCTTTTTGCTTGTCCTCGCTTGTCATTTTCCAGATTTCGTTTAAGCTTTGGTCAATTTCTCTTTTGATCTCTTCTAATGTCTCAGGAAAGACTGTTTTGGGTGGAGGTCTAGATGTCAAAAGACGTTCTATATCTGTGCAAGTGGACCCTTTCGACATAGTTGCCTTTTCCCTTTTAAATTGGTAAAGGTCAAGAGAGCTTACTTCAATGAAGTCATCATTGCCAACTTGAATTTTATATCTGGCAGGAAATTGTCTTGCTTGTCCCAGTGGATCATCCACTCGCTCGATAACAATGGCATAGAAATATTCACCGGAATCGTCCTTGCTGAAGCCAACATACTCTCCACTTTCAAAGTTGTTGAGGAAGTTCATATCAAGGCAGTCATGCCATTCTTTAGGTATATGACATCCAGGTTTCGGTAAGGAACCGTGTCCTTCCTCCTTGTGGCCACTGCTATGAATGCCATATTTTGCTAAGGTTTTCTCAACATCCTCCATGTTGTCACACAGCAAAAGTTGTCCAAGGACTAGAAGGCTCGAGGTGGGCAGACAGTTCTTTAGAAGAGCATTGATTTCTTTCGTAAGACACATATTAACTTCATTTACTACTTTGTGTGCCATGTCATCGTTGTGTTTTAAGTAGAAACTGCATCCATTTTGCTGTTTTTTCACATAAACATCTGTTTCAGCCTTACTACCCTCAAGTGGCTCCAGGTTTAACAGAAGCTCAGTTTGAAGAGTTTTGCAACAGATAATTTGAATTTTAGAAAAGATTTCTTCACACTTTTCTGCAGCTTCAGACTGTGAAACACTGCCTTTGCTCTCTTCTCTGATTAGACAGACTAGTCCATAAAGAAATGCAGCAGAAGACAAGTGCTTGTCAAACCAGCCACCAAATTCACACTCCCCTTCATATTCACAATATTGGACACTTGTTCCCTCCAGGTTTTCAGAAATTACATCCGAGAGAAATTTGGGGCGAACATGCTCAGGAAGGAACTGCAACAATGTTTGATGTTCATAGTGATCATTTCCAAGATGGCAACAATTAAATTTTTCCAGCAGTTTCAGCTTGGTTTCCAAAGGTCCCTCGAGTCTTGCAGCCTGAAAGAAGGTGTCATTGAAAAACAAAGTGCAGGAATCATATATTTTCCCATCTGTTGATGGGAGATAAAGTTGGTTGTTTGGGAAAAAAATAGTTTTGTTCTGTTCCTTTTTCAGCAGGCAAAACAGCTGTTCTACAACACGCTTCACAGTTTTCTGCTGATTTGCTTGAAGGCTGTCTTTGTCAGAGCTATCAGAATAGATTTCTTGAAGAACAGTGCTATATTGTTCGATGGTAGGACTTTCCTCTACACCAATTTTTTTGAAGAAGTCTTCAAATTTCATATACTTTGAGGGAATGTTGTACAAGTAAGGCCTAAACTCAAAAGCATCATGTAGCACAAGTGCTGTCTTTTTGGCCTTCACAAGTGTCGTCTCATTTTCCACCAAAATAATGGGGAGGTCTGAGAACAGAGAAGCGTCAAAATTGATTGATTGTAGGTAGGCGTATGATTTGCTAAATACGTTTTTTCTTGTCTCCAACAATCTGTCTGTGTGGCATGGAGACCTACAGATGTTTTTCAGATTAGCAGCTATTTTTTCAGGGGGTGGAGTTTCCAAGGCTCCAGCATCTTTCATTTTCTTCATGTGATGTGGAGAGCAGTATTCTAAGGGCAGGATTGGCATAGATGTCCATATCATATATTGGTGTTCACCGTCTCTGCCAATAAGTGATCCACTGATTGCAACAACCTCCCTGTCTTGAGCAAAGGCCTTGTGATAATCACAAAGCTCTTGCTGAATTTGCACTGGGAAGATGAATTTAATGTTAGCAACTCTGCTCAGTAAATCAGACTTTTTATCATTACTCTTTGATAAAACAGTCTTAAACAGGAGTTGTGATCTTTTTTTAAGAACACCTAAAGAAATGTTGCCTCTAGTTTCAGATTCAATTTGTTTTGCAAACTGAATGATTTCCTCATCAGACACTTCATGTTTCAATCCAAGGTCCTTTAAGAGATGAAGTGCTTCAGTACGTTTATCTTGGAAAATCTTCCAAAACATTTCTGGCACAAATCTCTCTTTTGGAAGCATTTCCCTGTAAAGGTGTACACTGTCATCATAGAAGTATGAAGCCACCTGAAGAGAGCCTTGGATGTCTCGAATAAATCTGACCTCTTTCAATGCAGAAACAATCCTGTGATCCACTGG
This sequence comes from Sinocyclocheilus grahami, assembly GCF_001515645.1. Taxonomy (NCBI): domain Eukaryota; kingdom Metazoa; phylum Chordata; class Actinopteri; order Cypriniformes; family Cyprinidae; genus Sinocyclocheilus; species Sinocyclocheilus grahami. The sequence continues at coordinate 1,867 of NW_015509447.1, read as the reverse complement.
TCCAAGTTCCACTAACAACCGTAGTAAATCAAGAAGCTTGTCCTCTTTCATCATGTGCACAGAGGGAAGAATAAACTGTACACAGAACTCCAAATCATCCAGAATCTGAATTTTTAGACATTCTGCCAATTCGATGTTCACCACGGTGTGCTTCAGGAAGATACTTTCACATCCATCGACATGGTACAAATTTGGAAAGTCATTCTGATGCTTAGAATTCAGAATGAATACCACTCTGTGTAAATCAATCCTTTCCCGTTTTCCAGATATTGACTCAAACAGGGGCAAGGACTTGAGCATCGACACATATTGACTCTTGTTATTGGAATCTCTGATCCCATGCTGTAAGAAGCGCTGAAGATCTATACATTCATCTTTTGATAGCTCCTCAAACTGTGAATGTGCTACATGATAAACCTGCCCCAAAACAGCACTGCTGTCTCCTGTTTGCAGGAGTTCTGGATTCATATTGAGACGGAACTCAAGACTGAGATCAGTGAAAAAGACAAGGTCTATTTTCATGAACCCCAGTTTTATGAGAATGGATGCTACTTTTTCATTTTCATACTGAATCACTTTTGATATGTTCTTCATTGTTTGTAAGAAACGTGTGTTATTTTGACTGGGGCAGATTACTGGTAAGATAGGACTGTCGTCAAAGTGCTTTTTTATCTCACTGAAGACATTCAGTTTTCCATTTTGGTAACTTTTCTCTTGATCATCAAAGAAAGTCCACAATGTTTTCAGCCATTTGATTGTCTCTGTATCTGCTTTGTAGAGCTGACACCTTTGATCAGGCAATGACTGCCTGAGCAGTATACTGATTTCTGGTTTCAAATACGTTGCTGCTATGTCAATTGTTATGCCCTTAATAAACTTTCCGTCATGCAGAATTTGGACATGATTTCTGTTGACAACCATATCTGCAAACATCTCCTGATGTCCTTGGAAAAGACTGTTAAATCTTGATATCAGCTTTGGGGATTTAGAATCAAAGACTCTTAACATCTGATCTTCTGTGAGGAGAAGAGGAAGCCCACTGAGGTCATGGACATTTTTTTCATTGACATTTTTCAAGCAGAATCTCAAAAGTTTTGAGCATCTTGTTTTGTTTTTGATTTGTGTCTGGTTGATGGGCAAAGGCAAACTACTAGTTGTCTGGGAAGGATCATTCAGTGATCTTTGCTTCAAGAAATTCATCACTGTTGAAGGACTGATTTCTGCCACATTCACACCAGCCAATTTGAAGTTGTCTTTTATTTCATGCATTTTCCAAGAGCATGGCACTAATTTCATCCCAGTGTCATCTAATATTTCGAAAATTCCATCATGCTCCTCAGTTGTAACATATGGACAATTTTCTGAATGTGGTTCAGACACACTGCACCAGGTAACTGTGTATTTGTGTATTTTTGTATCTTGTAAAAGATGTGATGACTCAACAGGAACCGAGTGTGCCGTGGGTATGACAGGAAGGTCACGTTGGTTGATTGATCTATAGACCTCATGAATCATCTCATGCCAGACTTTGTCTACTTCTTTGGAAATGCATGGAAAGTATTTAAGGCAAGAAGACTCAAGCTCTATCTTGAGGAATGCAAGAGCAGTAGGTGTATCTTTCTTCATGGCTGAACAAAGACGTAACAGGAGGTCAGCATAGAGTGGTGAAATTATGTTTTTTTTCAGTAACTGATTCCACTCAGTCTTCACACTATCACCATCCTCTTTCCACAAGTCCCTTCTAGAAGAATCTACTTCAAAATTTGCATTCACATGGACTGGTAAACCAGTTTGTCCAGGTAAAGGCAAAGAACAAAATGCCCTACCAGTAAATGTGTGGTTAAATGAGCTGCTCCAACATGCAGCC
>NW_015509446.1:13683-15151 GCF_001515645.1 Sinocyclocheilus grahami | reverse complement strand
TTGCTGTTTCTTTGTGAAACTTACTATCAGTTTCTGAGTGTAAACTGGTTTCTAAGTCAAATTAGTGCTTTAAGGAGTTTATGAAAATGACTCCAAATACTTAGTTTGTGTTATTCATAATCACTTGTGACTTGTACGATATACAAATTGGTGATCTTGTGATCTAATGACATGAAATTCTCAGGGGAATGTTGTCACATTTAACTTTAGTTCTCAGCAGAAGAAATGAGCTCATGCGTCATTACATTCGCCGCAACACACAGAAACATGAGCTCATGCTGAAAGACATCTGCGTATGATAATCATATATAACTGTCCTTGGAGAGACATCATGATTAACAACAAAACAGGAGTTTAGTGGATGAATTTATTAAACAGAGCTGAAAACTATTTATGAGATCATTTTGTGTAAATCAAGCTTTTTTTTCGTTCCTGTCATCATTCACTAAACCTCATGTCATTCAAAACCTGTGTGAATTAATGCGTTGAATAAAAGAAACAGCTTTCAGTCATAAATTGATGCTAAATTTGACAAAGAATGGTGTGCAACACATTGAATTAATCATGAAGTTAAGTAGAAATAGTTTTTTTTGTATTGTAGATGAGTAATCTTTATTTACAACTCAATAAAGTGCTTGTTTCAATGTTACAATCAACAATCAAAATCAATGATATTTTATATTTATATTTTTGCATATTCCAAAGTATACGTTCTTAATTTTAAATGTTGACTTTTATATTTTTAACTACATTTTGGTATTGTATTTTCACAAAAATAAAACTGAAATAAAATATAATATAAAACACTTAGACTTATTTTATTTTAGTTGGCTGCCAAGGCAACATTTCTCTTTTTTTGTTTAGTTTAAATATGAAAATAACAAAAGCTGAAATAAAAATTAATTAAAAAAAATGTATATGTAACTAATGCAAATGCACAGCAAAACTAAAACTAAAATTAAAATAAAAACAAAAAATAAAATGCAATTCAAAATATCAACAGAAACTATAATTGTGTATCAATTATGTTAAAATAATACTGGTTATGTGCAATTTCTTTGTAATTATTTAGTTTTAGTTTTGTTTTTTAAAAACTAACTTTATTTTAGCCAGCTGCCAAAGCAACATTTCTCATTTGTATTTAGTTTAAGCTGAAATATGAAAATAACTCAAACTGAAATAGAAATTAACTAAAAAGTTAAAAACTATATAGACTTATTTAAAAAAAACAATAATTAATAAAAACACACAACAAAAGTTATTAAACGTTGAACTAAAATTAAAATGAAAAAAAAACTAAATAGTAACTAAAACTGAAATAAAAAAAATATATACGACAGATTAAACAATAAATAATAAAAACACAAAATTGCTCACATTTTAACTAAAAATAAAATTAAAATTAAAATTTTTTTACAAATTTTGCAAAAACTAAAATAGAATATCAATCATACTAAAATGACACTGG
>NW_015509446.1:13249-13516 GCF_001515645.1 Sinocyclocheilus grahami | reverse complement strand
GCAATCTATAGCATATTACGGGGAAATTCCCAAACCAAACACAAGGAAAATATTTGGAGAGCCGGACTGATCTGCTATTCACCACACAGTGACTCATCAGATGCCATTAGCATCATGTGAATACACCGCTGACCGCAGCTCTCTTAGTTTTACACACACTCACACACACACTCTCTCTCTCACACACACACACACACACACACACAGGTTTGTTTTTGTGAAAAGTGGGGACTCTCCATAGGCGTAATGGTTTTTATACTGTACAGA
>NW_015509446.1:11884-12959 GCF_001515645.1 Sinocyclocheilus grahami | reverse complement strand
CACACACACACACACACTCACACACACACACACACACACACACACACACTCACACTCACACACACACACACACACAGATGCAGGTAAACACCCCTGGGACAGGTAAACCTGTTGACTCACAGCTAGAAAGGAGATATTAGAGAGCTTTTTTGTTTAATAGCTCCTGCATTTTTCAGCAGTCGGCTTTGAGTTACTGCTGGCCGAGAGCCGGTATCGTCTGGCCGAGGAAAGGTGGATAATTATTCTCACGGCTGTAAGTACAAATTGCCCAGAATGACTTCGGGAGAAGCCGGCGCTGGCGTCCCGAACACAAACATATGCACTTATCATAAGTGTGAATTCACAAAAAGCATCTCATTCACATATTTAGAGCCTGCGATGAGGCGATGAGATCCAAAGACTAATACCGGATGATTCTTCAATCAGGGGCTTTGAAAGTCAATATTTAACATGTGACTCCTTAACCCTAAAAAAAGCCTGACATATGAAATAATAGTCATATTTTTCGACAGATTAGACTTTGCATATATGTGAGTGAATATGAAGGAAATTATTCAGAGACTCAAACAGAGCAAAACTATGCAGTTTGGTGCAGATGCTGATGCTTATAAGGACAAAAAAATTATGATTGAAAGACGAACAAATAAACATTCCTCAATATTCTGATGATCATATTTGACACACTAAGTCATAATTATTATATACTAAGTGATAATTCTGAGATAAGTCAAAATTCTGAGATAGAAAGTCAAAATTACGACATAAGTCATAATTATGAGCTAAAAAGTAAACAATATGAGATAGATATTCACAATTGTGACAAGTATTAATTATGAGATGAAATGTCAAAATTATGAGATGATAAGTCATCATTATGGCAAACTAAGTCATACATATCAGATAAAAATCATAATTGTGCGTTGTTTTATCACATGATCATATTTGCTCCATCAGGCGTTTAGGGCTCATATAGTCTGATACAGTGAGAATATGGAGGAAAAAAACATCTGTTTTATTCAGAGACTCAAACTGAGCAGAAATATGAATTTTCTGCAGATGCTGATATTTATAATGT
>NW_015509446.1:10211-10474 GCF_001515645.1 Sinocyclocheilus grahami | reverse complement strand
GGCTGGAATAATGAGCAGCTGTTGAGAGACGCTCTCTCGGGGGCCACAGGAGCGATACAGAGCTCATGTCAACTCACTTCAGACATTCACGGAGAATTAACCCGTAAATAAACTTCAGCAGAGATACTAAACATGCATGAATGTCAGTTATAACCAAAGAAATAGGTCACCCAAAAATGAACATTTGCTGAAAATGTGCTCACTCTCAGGCCATCAGAGATTAGGATGAGTTTGTTTCTTCATCAGGTTTGGAGAAATGCAGC
>NW_015509446.1:9227-9932 GCF_001515645.1 Sinocyclocheilus grahami | reverse complement strand
CAATAATCCACAGCACTCCAGTCCATCAGTTAACATCTGGAGAAGACAAAAGCTGAAACTAATCCAGCATTAAAACGTTTTTAACTCAATTAACTCATTGACTCATTGAGTCCATAATCCATAATAACGCTTCCTCCAGTGAAAAAGTGTTCTGGTCTGAATCAGGAGAGAAATCTGCACAGATCAAGCAGCGTTTAAACAGTCCATAGTAGTCCTACACTGAAAATCTGTTGTCTTCTCCAGATGTTAACTGATGGACTGGAGTGCTGTGGATTATTGCGATGTTTTTATCAGCTGTTTGGACTCTCATTCTGACGGCACCCATTCACTGCAGAGCATCCACTGGTGAGACACTGATGCAATGCTACATTTCTACAAACCTGATGATGAAACACACTCATCTACATACATCTTGAGTAAATTCCCAATACATTTTAATGTTTGGCTGATCCTTTTCTTTAATTTAATAATTAGTTGTAGCATTAGTAAAGCTTTAGTATTCTGCTGCACGGTTGTAATTTTAGTTTGTTTAACTCCACTGGAGCCCCGTGATGGACAGTCCTCTCTGGTGGTCCATTGATGAAACTCAGCGGGGTGTTCGACACCTTTCATGTTCATACAATACACACAAAAGTGTCTTTTTAATGAAGGTTGATGGGTCAAAACACACACACACACACTCACACACACACACACTCACACACT
>NW_015509446.1:0-2346 GCF_001515645.1 Sinocyclocheilus grahami | reverse complement strand
GATAGATAGATAGATAGATAGATAGATAGATAGATAGATAGATAGATAGATAGATAGATAGATAGATAGATAGATAGATAGATAGATAGACAGCTGGATAGACAAGACAGATAGATAGATAGATAGATAGATAGACAGACAGACAGACAGACAGACAGACAGACAGACAGACAGACAGACAGACAGACAGACACACGCACACACACACACACACATATAATATATATATATATCAAACGCTTTATATATATATATATATATCAAACGCTTTACATGCCCCACAACAAATATAAAAACTAATTTTGATTCAAGTATTGAAAGCATTTTCAACAGTCTAGACTTAAATTATTTAAGTCTGTATGACTTGCGTTTTTAATATATATATATATATATATAATTTTTTTGCATTTTTGAAAAATCCCTACACTAAAAACAGGATCCTACTGTGTTAGTATAAACACATTTTCTGTATTATTTATTTATTTTTGCTATTCATTGCATTTTTGTTTTATATTACATTGCTTTTCATTTAATTTTACTTTATTTATTTTGCATTGCATTGTGCTGCTTCGTGTTTATTTTTAAATTTAATTAAAAAAAATATATTTCATTTATTTTTGTATTATTTTATGATATATTTTTTTTGTTTTTATTGCATTGCATTGCTTTGCTTTTTTTTATTTTAGTTTTTTATTTTAGTTTTCTCATGTTTTACCTGAATTCTGCATTGCACTGTGATGTGTTTTAGGGTTAATGTAAATATCTGTAAACTTAACAGATCAAGCCCTGGCAGAAAATGACCAGTACCTTTTCCATTTTTTTAGGGATTTTTTTCTTGGAGTGCATCAATCCAGACAAAAGCATCCCATGATTGAGCGTTTCTGAGGTGTTCATAATGTGCTGCTCTGGCCTGAACAGATTTGGTCCCGCACGTCTGAGATCAGTGTAATCAGTGGCGGTCTGCACGTAATCTCCGAGTGTGTTTTCCAGACAGTCGCTGCTCTTCTGTCTGGCGCTCTGTTACCTGTGCAGATCAGGTGTCATTGCTTTAATAAGAGAGACAGACAGATCTCCAGCCGCTATCTGTCTGTCTGTGTGCGGGTCACAGACCCACATGACCCTCCACCCGCCGCTTGAATTATTCACACAGCTTCACCCGAGATGACTGACAGCGCGTGCTTGTCCTGATCCGCTCATGACGCGTGTGTTTATGTGTGACCGTCGCCAGAGAGTAGCCAGAGTTATTTCAAGACTATTAGAATTTTATTTCATATTTTGAATGACCTTTTTATTTTTATATTTCAAGTCTTTTTTTATTTTTGATTCAATTTGAGTAATTTTGCTTTTATTTATTTATTTATTTATTTTATTACTATTTAGGTTTAATTTCTTTTTTTTTCTTTTTTTATACATTTTCATTGGTAATTTTAGTGCTTCAACTAAAACTTATTTTAGTTATTTGCCAAGGCAACATTTCTTGTTTCATTTTTAGTCATTTTGTTATGTGCCTTTTTTTTTTTTAATATTACTATTTAGGTTTAATTTATTTTTATTTCAGTTTTAATTTAAATTTTAATTTGAGTTCAGTTTTAGTTGTTCTTCTTTTTTTATTTCCATTAGTAATTTCACTGCTTCAACTCAAACTTCAGTTATTTGCCAAGACAACATTTCTAATTTTTCCTCAATTTTTTGTAATTTTTTTGTGTGTTTTTGTAATTTTTATATATTTTTTTAATTTATTTTTTATTGCTATTTAGGTTTCAAATATTTTATTTCAGTTTTAATTTTATTTCACTTCTAGTTTTTTTTATTTACTTTTTACTAAAAATTACTTTTATTATTTTTTTAATATTACTTTTTTTATTTTTAGTTAAGTTTTAGTTTTTATTTATTTCCTTGAGTCATTTTAGTGCTTCAACTTAAACCTATTTTAATAATTTTCCAAGGCAGTATTTCTTATTTTTGTTTAGTTTAAGTTTTCAACTAATATTTTGTATTTTTAGGCTTTATTTAAATAATAAAAACTTTTTTTTAAGTTTAGTTTTAGTTAACAATAATAACCCGATAGTAGGATCATATGCATCATCTTATAAATCACAAGTTATGTTTCTGTTCTTTTTGTGACAATATTTGATAAAATGTATCTGTGCTATTCTTTCTCGTTTCAAAGCTAGTAATGAAACTGATGTTAATATTTAATAAAATGAAGTCAATTGTATGAAACAAAAATATGCAACTTTGTTTTCTGAACAAAATCTGAGCGGTGTGTGTAACATGTAAAAATTAATTTGCATAATTAATATTCATTAATATGTTATGAAAAATGTAATGATGTAAAATGCATAA
>NW_015509445.1:34298-34758 GCF_001515645.1 Sinocyclocheilus grahami | reverse complement strand
TTTCGAATGAGCAGAAATCTGTAAGAAATGCATCGATCCGTAGGTGAAATAACTGACGAAAAGTTATTTATCACAAACTTAATTTGCACTGCAAAAAGCAGCAATTATACATTTTAATGCTGACAACCGTGTTATTAGCTTGTCATGTGGTAGGAAAAAAGTTTGAACACTATTGTTCCAATAAGCCACTTTGAAACTTTGCTGTTATTTTATTTTTTAATATAAGTTATGAACAGAACTGCGATATTTCAAACATACTGAAACACTTTAGCCGCAGAGCGGTGTTTCTGCGATGAGGGGAGCGGGAAATGGTAAACCCGGAGTGGAATGATTATTAAATGCTCGGAGCACGGAGGGGTTGTTGACGCTCCACTCCGCTCACGGACTGTCCTTCTACAGGATTCAATAACAGGTAACAGAATAACAGCTCACTACCAGTTACAAAAGACACTGTAACAGT
>NW_015509445.1:26608-26946 GCF_001515645.1 Sinocyclocheilus grahami | reverse complement strand
AAAAAAATAATACATCAATTATTTGTTTGATTTCTTTTTTTAAATGCATCAATGAGTAGCAAAGTGATAACTCATTCAAATAGTGGTGTAAATGATTTGAAACAGATTATGTATCTTTCTACAAGGTTTAAGCACTGCAGCTGAATTGGGTGAAAATGTTAACTACTTAATATCACCATACTTTCACCAGTTGATTAAGAGTTTTCTGAAATGCAAATTAGGCCTTATTAAAGTAAATATGCACTAGTTTTCATACGTGTTCAGAACATTGGATAAAGCAACATACTAAAGGTTTTTCCAGAGGGGATTTTTAAATAAATAAAAAAATACTGTCAACA
>NW_015509445.1:25398-26598 GCF_001515645.1 Sinocyclocheilus grahami | reverse complement strand
TGCCGTCAGAATGAGAGTCCAAACAACTGATAAAAACATCACAGTTATCCACAAGTCCAGTCCATCAATTCACATATGTGAAGTCAAACACTGTGTGTTTGCAAGAAACAAATCCATTAAGGCATTTTTTAACTTCACGCCATTGCTTGGCATTACGAGTCCCTATTCCATAATTTAGCTTTCTCGGGTGAAGAAGTCCTTCTCCAAATTTTCATTTTTAGGAGAATTATTCCTTTAACAAAACTAAATGTCTTGGTTTCATTCATGTATTACTTGTGCTGGCTGGTTTGATGCATATAGCTTAATATCTAATGACTGTTTTTTTTGTTGCATTGTTTTAATGGATGATATTACAAGAAAATAATTATGTTTTTATTTTCTTTATTAACAGCAGAGGTCAATGGCAGTCAAACAGACAGCCTATTGGCCGTATCACTCGCCAAAGCTCTGTGCTGTATCCTCAACCTCTGGTTTATGCAGATCAGCTGCTCAGATGTTCTCTTTTTATTTCAGTTTAGACCTAAGAGTGTTTCGTGAATTAGATATGATATTTAAGCTATAGACTCCGATTTTCTTTAATTTTTGACTCTCAGACATTCATCGAGTCTCAAAGGATGTGCAAGGTATGCACATTTTCCCCTGGATTATGTTTCACAATGCGATAAAATCTAATCACATTGTGCATAAGTTCCATACTTTAGAGTGACAGTTATGTAAAGTTCTTGTAATTACCTCGTTTTAAATAGATCTTAGTATTTTTAACCCTTAGGCTGAACTCTCATGCTTTTACTTACAGCTGGACAGGACATGAAATCAAGGATTTTGGTAAGAACATCTTTGGGTTTAACAGTGAAACATGCAATGTTTAATTGTATAACTGCAGTACCATTTTTCATTGTGTTTTTCAGGTAATAAAAGCTGCTGAGGATTCTACATTACAGTACATGAACTTCATGAATGTGATCTTTGCAGCACAGAAGAAGGTGGGAATAACAAAAGTGCATCATAGATTGTATTCTTAGATATTGGATAATGCCTCCATTATTTAACTTCTATTCTCCCTGTTCTCAAAGAATATCCTGATTGATGCCTGTGTGTTGGACGCTGACTCGGGACTGCTGCAGCAGGTATTTAGTTTGATCACAGTGGATAAGAAAAAAAATAATACATCAATTATTTGTTTGATTTCTTTTTTTAAAT
>NW_015509445.1:20309-21191 GCF_001515645.1 Sinocyclocheilus grahami | reverse complement strand
CATCACTGGTGGTTTGTACACAAAATATGGTCTAAAATCATAAGCATAAGTGATTTGCAAACGTGTACTTTGCATTATTAATCCAGTTTTCGTAGATTAGTAAATTGATGAGCTGTGGTACTGATTGAATACACATAGGAAAATTATATTTCTTGGACAGTTCTAAACAAATATGTGGGTGGATTTTGATGTGAGAAGACAACAGCAGAAGGACTTTTTTTAACTGGAGGAAGCATTATGAATTATTGGTGAGCAAGCGCGTGGTGATACAACTAACAAGTAAGAGCACTCACTTTGTACTCTTGTTGATGAGCCAGTCTTCATGTTTTGTGTGGAGTTTCTTGAGGTAATCAAGCTGAATTCCCTGTTCCTCCATTCGACCTCGTCTGCCTAACCTCTCCATGCAGGTCTGGAGAACATAACATTAAAATGCATCAACTTATATTTAATTATTCAAGTCGATTAATGAAAGCGATGCACACCTGTGGTGATGCTCGGAGATATATGATGCCTTCCAGTTGAATTCGATGACCAAACTGCTCAACAAGAAAGGAGTGCCAATCCTGATACACAGCCCACTCTGTTGAGTTTATACAGCCGAGCTCAAACATATTTAAAGCAAAGATGTACCTGAGAGAGAAGGATATACAAACTCAGAATGTATATATAACCATGAAAATAAACATATTGAATCGTAATTCCCTTGTCTAAAAGAATTGAGCTTAATTGTTTTGCATTTGCAGTTTACTTCCAATCTTAAAAGTATATATTTAAAACAATGTACTTGCAGATAATATAATATTACTGAAATATAAGGCCACTTAAGTGTGCTTTAAAGAGAGACACTTTCATGACTGTTTCTTAAAGGGGTCATCGGATGCA
>NW_015509445.1:19576-20299 GCF_001515645.1 Sinocyclocheilus grahami | reverse complement strand
AAAAAAAAAATTTATGTTTATTTGAACATTGTAGCCAACACTTTAAATAAAAGACCGTTGAATCAAAGCCAGTGAACTACAGTGTGTTTAACAGCACATTCATGTCTCATGTCTTGTTGCAATCGAGTGGATTTCACTACAAATATGAGGTATTTAGATTTATTGAAATTACTAATAACAGTAACTGTTTATCAAGTTAGGTCTTAAACTAAATATCATAACACAATATTTATAGTATACATCACCGTACAGTTTTTATTACCCAGAAGTGCAAAAAAATCTTCACATTCACTGCAGTGACTAACCAAATGACTTCCTGTTTATATAACTAGTTTTTGGTCATGGTGGGATTTCTGTGCTCTACTGCCAACCACACACCAACTTCATCTCCACTGTGAGTGGACAGAAACCTGCATTAGAGATGACAGTCCTCTGCCGCAAAGAACATTTAGATCTGCTACTCGGTCAAACATTCCAAGATCCTTAGTGGATGTTCAGTCATAAAGAATCGGTCCATACAAAATAATCCTTGTGCTTCGGTCCCATGATGTCATTTATAACACGCTGAAGAAATCTTTCACCTGGATGAGGGGGGAAAATATATACTCAATATGTTGTTTATGCGGTGTCAACATACATAGAAATAGAAAGAATACTTGTACATTTAGCATTTTGTATTTAGCAAACACTTATGCAGAGCGACTTAAGAGGAATTCAAACATG
>NW_015509445.1:0-395 GCF_001515645.1 Sinocyclocheilus grahami | reverse complement strand
ATATATCAAAAGATCCTATATATAGCAGAGAGATTGTTATAATGTGTGGTTTAACTGTTGCATCTTTTCCTCCTCTTCATTTACCAGTATTCTGTAACTTCAGTCCAATTTGCACAACATGCGAGTGAGTCTTCTTAACATTTGTTTAGAACTGTGTCTGATAACATGGTTTCTGCCATATTCCAGTCAACCTTTAACACACTGTTCTTCTGTTTTATAGGACTGCCTTTAAAATGCCGCTGCCTCAGATGGCTAAAACAAAGAAGAAAAAAGTTAAAACTGCAAACTGACCTCATCAATAAATGTGTGTGTTGCACTTGCAAAGTGCCATTTAGCATTCTGTTGAATAGCATACTTTTTTTTACTGTGTAATTTGGAATTGTTTAAAAAAAAAA
>NW_015509444.1:13962-15175 GCF_001515645.1 Sinocyclocheilus grahami | reverse complement strand
GATTCAAACCCAAACAACACCTTAAAGTATTCTCTGAAGAAGAGAAGCTCACGTTAGCAGAAAGAAACACGCTCCCGTAGCGCCACCAACGGGTGAGAGGAGCATCTCGAAGACACACATCAGGTGCTTCTGGATTCAGCTGAGGACGATTCTGAAGAAGAGATCTCAGTGTCTCAAACTGTGCTCGCATTGACCAAGATCCCAAAAGTCAAAAATCTCAATATTACCTCAAACATTTCTCATCTAATGATCAGTTGTATGACAACTGTTACCTCATTTGGTTCATAAATGATGAACTTTGCTATGTTGAGACTATTATTGAACCGAACTGAATCAGCATTGAACAAAATTGATCTGAATAACGATTGCCTTCTGCTTTACAGCCGAATTGAATTTTTTGATAGTTGATGACAATAAAAACAATAACTTTGACAAGTATTGAACTGAATTTAATCAGTATGTAAATTAATTGATCTGAATAATGACACTTTTGTCTTTTGTAAAGCTGCTTTACAGCTGAAATTGAATTTGTTTCATAATTGATGAACTTTGACAGTTATTGAACTGAATTTAATTGACATTGAACCAAAACTGAACTGAATAATAACTCTATTGTCTTCTATAAAGATGCCTAACAGCTGAAATTGAATTTGCTTGATAATTGAAGTTTGAGAGTTATTGAACTGAACCGAAACAACATTGAACTAAATTGATCTGAATAACAACACAACTATATTCTGTAGATCTGCTTCTACAGCTAAAATGTCATTTTTCATTTTGCAACATTGATTCTGTTATCGAAACAAATTGAATCAACATTAAGCTGAATAATGACTCTATCATGCTGAAATTGAATTCTCTTTAAATCTGATTAATTTTGCAACATTGTTATTGAACCGAAATGAATCAACATCTGAATATTGTCTTGTGAAGACCTGCTTTTGCAGGTGAAATTGAATTTTTTTCACGATTGATGAATTTTGCAACATTTAAACTTACTGAAATAAATTGAATCGATTGAACTAAATTAAGCTGAAATCTAGAGCAGCTTTGCAGCTGAAACTACATTTATTTCATAACAAATGTGTAAAGCTGCTTTGCAACTATCTGTATTGCGTGCTATAGAAATCAATGTGACTTGACTCATTTGGGTCTGTTTTTGTATCCTGAGTATTTTTAGCAGAAACATCTTTGATAAATATCTGAGAAGAGC
>NW_015509444.1:13500-13824 GCF_001515645.1 Sinocyclocheilus grahami | reverse complement strand
GGCGCTCAGTACAAACACAGCAGAGACCCGGAGCGCGTGTGATGTGTTTTAATCAGCCGCTGATGTGGGCCAGCGCTCGGTTAAAATCACACCAGCTGTTCTCATTCTGCTGCTGTTTCTCTCGTCTGAATCACCTGCTGCATCAACTCGCAAACAGACGCCGCATTGCTTTTCTCTTCAATTAGTTATTGGCATCTGCTTCCATGAAGAATAGTTCTCCCAAAAGTGAAAATGTGCTCACCCTCAGAACATCCAAGATGTAGATGAGTTTATTTTGTCCATCAGATTTGGAGAAATGTAGCACTGCATCAGTGTCTCAGCAAT
>NW_015509444.1:11209-11774 GCF_001515645.1 Sinocyclocheilus grahami | reverse complement strand
AAAAAAAAATAGCAAGAAACGAAGTCCATATTGTGAGATATAAACTCAGAATTGCAAGAAAAAAGTCACAAATTATTTTTTTTTATTCTGTAATTTTATAATATGGTCTTCCAAACCAGAGTTATTATCGTTAACTAATAGCATTTTTTTTTTAAACTTAATGTAGTTAAGGCTTAATACATTTTAAATATATATATTTTAGATAGTTCCCAAGTAAAACATTAATAATTTTCATTCACTTTATGATGAAGTAAGGTCAAGGTCAAGTTTATTTATATAGCGCCTTAAAACAACGAGAGCTGACCAAGGTGCTGCACAGCTAAAACATCAGTAATGTCAACCAACAAAAGCACTAAGACCATATAAAATTTGAAATTTGTAGTCTCTGTCTACAGAGTTAATTTGTTTGTCAAATTTTAATTCAGGATCAAAAATTTCATAAGGGCCCAGAGTAGGTCTTAAATTATGTAAAAGGTGAGAGGGGCCAAACAAAATAACTTCAGCCTTTTTTTGATTCAAATGTAGGAAATTATTTTCCATCCAATTCTTGATGTCCTCTAAACAA
>NW_015509444.1:9124-9756 GCF_001515645.1 Sinocyclocheilus grahami | reverse complement strand
AATCAAAACAAAGTGCTAATGATACGCACTGTGAGTGTGTGAAATCACTGGAATAAACACCTCAAATAAAAGATCTTCATTGGCTCTTTGCAGCACTTTAGTTTCACTTTATGCCTCTCAACCGTCTTTTTTTTTAATTTATCGGGTTGTTGAGTCAAAATATGGTTATTTTTTTAGATTAAAGTCCTTAAAGTTACAGCACTGGTACGCATTTTTAGGAGTAATTCACCCAAAAACAACATTTACTCAATCTATGTTGTTCAAAACCTGCAGGACTTTCCAGTGAATGAGATTTGAGAGGAACGTTCTTCCAGTAACGTTAATAGAATGTTCGTTTAATAATGCTCTAATGATACGTTGTTAATTGAATGGGGTTTTTTCCTGAAACACTTTAGTTGGATGTTCGTCTAACGTTTTTTAAATGTTTAAGAATGTTAAGAACATTCAGAAGTAACATTTCCATCATGTTTGCGAGTGATAAAATGGAATGTTTACAAAAGAAAAAAAAATAGTTTTTTTTAAAAACTAGACGTTTTGAATGATCAGAGAACATTCAGAATGGGAACGTTGGCCAAACGTTCTTAGAACATACATACACTTATATGTGTTGTGTGTGTGTGTGTGTGTGTGTG
>NW_015509444.1:8565-9114 GCF_001515645.1 Sinocyclocheilus grahami | reverse complement strand
AATAAAAATGACAAACAAAATAACAAAAAAGGTAACTAAAATGAAAATAGAAAATCTAATTCAAAGTCATCTCAATGACAGTGAAATATCAGTGGTTTGACCTGCAGCCAGCGCTTGGGTCTCTGACCTCCAGAGGAACAAACACCGCAGACGTGATGGATGACTTGGTGTCTGTTGTTTGTGGGATGTGAAGTGCTAATCATGTAAGATTGGTGACCTTGCGCTTTTACAGTGAGATCTGTGGAAGCGAGCGCTCGGTGGGATGGCAGGGGCCGATAACGGCGGGATGCTGGCGGTGCCGGTGGCTCCGAGTCTCCGTATATCTGCTCTGACATTTCATTAGAGTCCTCCGCCATCCAAGGGCGCGAGCCGGGCCTCTGGCATCTGTGTTTGGACTCAAAGTCAAGCGTTTTGGGGACGTTTTGCTGGGATTCTATGAGCCGTAAGTGCAGCCGCTAACAGAGATGTTCAATTACTCCAGCGTTTGTAGGACGTTCACCTCCGAGTGGAATTTGGCAAAGCATCCACCAAACAGTTTCCACCTCACGA
>NW_015509444.1:4785-5362 GCF_001515645.1 Sinocyclocheilus grahami | reverse complement strand
AGAGACATGTTTTCATTTTAATTTAGTGTAACCTGATGTACTTAACTAAAACTAAAATAAAACTTAATGAAAACTATATAGACAAAAAATTAAACTAAATAAAAATGAATGAAAACTGTATAGACAAAAAATAAAACAAAAATAAAAATAATAAAAATTAATGAAAACTGTGTAGACAAAAAAATGAAACAAAGTATAAAAATATAACAAAAATGACAAAAACACAACAAAATTACTAAAATGGAAATTGTAAAAATAAAAAAATATATTCAAAATATTAATAAAAACTTTCATAGGATCTCAGTGATACTACAAAAACACTGCCAGAAATATCAAACTATATTCAAACTATCATGGCCAAGATGTGCAATCAAAAGCTTTTTATTTGAGCTCAGAGAAGACTTAACACTTTCTGTCAAGCTCAGAATACAAGCGCTTGTGTCTGTTTTTACAGACTGTTTCACTAGGAATTTTAGCAGAAACTGAAGTTTGCCGAGCACTGAAACTTGTTTATCTGCAGTGTCTAATGTGCTTTTCAGCATCTCTGGTTGAATGAAGGAAGCGATCAATAGCTCAG
>NW_015509444.1:0-890 GCF_001515645.1 Sinocyclocheilus grahami | reverse complement strand
GAACCTATTATAGCATTTTTCCACAAATAAGTTGTTAAAAACACAAATAAAAATTCTTCAAATAAACTAACAAAATAAAAACAAAACACCTCATTCTCAAAAAAGGTGAATGATACTTCACAAAATAAAGAATAATACAGTCCAAACGTGCAACAACACATACAAATAATGTTTTTATAGTGGAAGAAGGTTCTTTAGATCATTAAAATGTTCTTTACACTAAGAAGAAATGGTTCTTTTCATAAGAACTGATCACTGAAAGGCTCTTTAGAGCTCTCAAGGATGGTTTTTCTATGGCGTCGCAGTGAAAACAACCTTCATTATGAAGTGTAAAATCTGGTTCCTGAAGCAAACCTAATTGAGAAGCACTGACTGTACTGGACTTCTCTAATTACAGTGTGTTCAGACGAATATGAGGTGCATCTTAAGAACTGTGTTTGCATAAGTTCACCTTCACACATCACAGTCTTTGCATAAACGTGTTGTTGGTGCAGCTGCTGGCACACTATGCTGCAGAATGAGCTCTGGTGTCCTTGCGAGGCTTGTCATTTTTCCTGAGATAATGCATCTCCTAATAGAATCATTATCACGTCCTTGACCGTGTTTCCCTGGCATCTCACCTGGAGATATTCCCAGTGGCTCATCAAAACCTGCTCTACGCTCGGCTGAGATCTGTGTTCAGGAGAAAACATTGCCGAGAATGTGACTGATATTAAAGTTAAAACTTCACAGTGTCTTCACTGCATTAAACGGGCCCCCTACATGAGACGATAAAGGACTGGGGTTTTCATTTCACCTGTGTTTTATTGAACACTTCAGGCAATGTTTCAGCATCTGCCACCTGAGCAACACTTATGAGACAGAGATGATGATGATGATGATGATGATGA
>NW_015509443.1:11278-15175 GCF_001515645.1 Sinocyclocheilus grahami | reverse complement strand
AGCCACCAGATCCAGTCTCTATCCAGATCAGATGGTCACTGCAGTAACCCGGATCCAGTCCGTATCCAGCCCAGATGGTGGGTCAGCACCTCGAGAGGACTTCTACAGCCCTGAATGTCAGCAGAGATCAGGACCACTAGATGAGCCTACTAGTCCAACGACTGAACAACAATGAAAAAAAAGTGAGACATTATTACTGGTTATATTGCATTATAAAATACTGCATTTTATATTCAGTAATATTCTTCAAAATGTGATACTAGTAAAACGTTACTGCTGTGGATATTCCACATCCAACCAAAATCGTCATCTGGAAAAATGCTGTGCCACCAAAGCTTTGGAGCTGTGACTTGACTTGCCTCATGAAGATCAGCTGTGACTAGACTTGACTCAGGGAGATCAGCTGTGACTTGACTAGACTCATGAAGATCAACTGTGACTTGATTCATGACGATAAACTGTGACTTGACTTGGTTCATGAAGATAAGCTGTGACTTGACTTGCCTCATGACAATCAACTGTGACTTGACTTGGTACATGAAGATCAGGTGTGACTTGACTTGCCTCATGACGATCAACTGTGATTTGACTTGCTTCATGACGATCAACTGTGACTTGACTTGACTTATGAAGAATAACTGTGACTTGACTTGGTTCATGAAGATCAGCTGTGACTTGACTGGACTCAGGAAGATCAGCTGTGACTTGACTTGCCTCATGACGATCAACTGTGATTTGACTTGCTTCATGACGATCAACTGTGACTTGACTTGACTTATGAAGAATAACTGTGACTTGACTTGGTTCATGAAGATCAGCTGTGACTTGACTGGACTCAGGAAGATCAGCTGTGACTTGACTTGCCTCATGACGATCAACTGTGATTTGACTTGCTTCATGACGATCAACTGTGACTTGACTTGACTTATGAAGAATAACTGTGACTTGACTTGGTTCATGAAGATCAGCTGTGACTTGACTGGACTCAGGAAGATCAGCTGTGACTTGACTTGCCTCATGACGATCAACTGTGATTTGACTTGATTCATGACCATTTACTGTGACTTGACTTGACTCATGAAGAACAACTGTGACTTGACTTGGTTCATGAAGATCAGCTGTGACTTGACTGGACTCAGGAAGATCAGCTGTGACTTGACTTGCCTCATGACGATCAACTGGGATTTGACTTGATTCATGACCATTTACTGTGACTTGACTTGACTCATGAAGAACAACTGTGACTTGACTTGGTTCATGAAGATCAGCTGTGACTTGACTGGACTCAGGAAGATCAGCTGTGACTTGACTTGCCTCATGACGATCAACTGGGATTTGACTTGATTCATGACCATTTACTGTGACTTGACTTGACTCATGAAGAACAACTGTGACTTGACTTGGTTCATGAAGATCAGCTGTGACTTGACTTGACTCATGACAATAACCGGTGACTTGACTTGGTTCATGAAGATCAGGTGTGACTTGACTTGCCTCATGACGATCAACTGTGATTTGACTTGATTCATGACCAATTACTGTGACTTGACTTGACTCATGACAATAACCGGGGACTTGACTTGGTTCATGAAGATCAGCTGTGACTTGACTGGACTCAGGAAGATCAGCTGTGACTTGACTGGACTCAGGAAGATCAGCTGTGACTTGACTGGACTCAGGAAGATCAGCTGTGACTTGACTGGACTCAGGAAGATCAGCTGTGACTTGACTGGACTCAGGAAGATCAGCTGTGACTTGACTGGACTCAGGAAGATCAGCTGTGACTTGACTTGACTCATGACAATAACCGGGGACTTGACTTGGTTCATGAAGATCAGGTGTGACTTGACTTGCCTCACGAATATCAGCTGTGACATAATGGGGTGTTGTTGCATCCGCCATTTTGCGATCAGACTCCACTGTCACCACCATTTTGTGAGCGTGCTCTAGTGTGGCCGCCATTACACAAGCGGACTCGGCGTCATGTTTCTTTGCAACCCCCACCGTGAACACGGAGTCGACACAAAGCAGAGCAAAATCCCAAAAATAGCTTAGAGAAAAACGGAGACCCTCATGGATTAATCGTGACCTTAAGGGTTCATTTACTCAAAGAAAATCACAAAAAAAAGTCTATTAGCACACAGTCTGGCAAATCAGAATGACACGCAATGTCCAGATACTCTTGAATATAGCCTTCAAGCGGGCGTGTACCCTGTTTTAAGGCTAATAATAGCTTTTCAGTGTCCATACCTGGCCAATGTCCATGGGAAAAGCTGCTGGATCCTTGTGTGGCCGAGTATTCTGTTACGGGGCTGACGAGACATGAGACGTGCAGATCCATGTGCAAAGCTTTATTCTTGAGACGTGGTCAGAAACAGGCATAAATCAAACATTGGCAAACAGGTATATTGAGGGCAAGACAGCAGAGTAATCCAAAACGGGCGTGGTCGATAAGCGGCTAACAATATCTAGAGGGCATGACATGAGGGGTTATCCAATATCACAAGCTAGAGTCCAGGCGAGGTGCAAATACAGTCCGAAACAGCAGGCAAAGGGTTAACTCAAGATAAACAGGCAATAATCAGGTAACACGGGAAAGCTGGCAAGACAAGACTATGACTAGACTATGGAAACTTGAACTAAATACTTAAACAAGGACAGGGAACAGGCTTCGTAAAGTAGCTATCGCTAGGTGAGTGATATGCCCTTACAATAATCGGCCCTGAATTGGTTGTTTGAGAGAGTGTTGTATAGTGAATGTGTGATTGGTTACAGCTGTGTGCAATCAGTGCTGTGTGCAATCAGTGCTGTGTGCAATCAGTGCAATTGGTGATGGGATATGTAGTCCGGGATGACATGCAACAGTTTGTGTAGTGCGAGAGTCAATGTAATGGAAGGGTGACCTCTGGTGGTGATTGAACGGAAGTCCATGGACAGGATTCGTGACAGATTTAATGATCACTTGATGGTACGTTATTGTTGTCATCATTCAGGTTGTGTATTTCAGCTTTAATGTACGTTTTTTTAAACAAAGCAGCTCATATTTGCCATAGCGACAGCTAGAAGCTAGTGGACTGCAGAATGGAGGAAGTGTAGGGCTGCTGCTGCTGCAATGGAACATTCTATTGGCTTTCACTTCTTGTCAGTATAAGTTCTTTGTGCAATTATTAATATACTGTAATTTCACACAGTGTAGGATTGTGGGATATCAAAAGTAGTAAAGTATACATCCATGCTGGCTTAAAAAAATCGATCAGATGAAGGTGTTTCAGTAGACTGGATGTGACACGATCACTGGACTCTCACTGGACCTCTGCATGCTGTCTGTGGAGGCAGCGTTCTTCTGCTTGATGCAGCCTAACATCTTCCTCTAAACACTCTTAAAAATAAAGGTTCCAAAAGGTTTGTGAAGAATATTTTTCCACTATAAAGATCCTTCTGTGCAATGGAAAGGTTTCTTGGACCTGAAAGGTCCTTTATGGAACCATCAATGCCAACAAACAACCTTTATTTTTAAAAGTGCACTACATGAGCCTGTCCACCAGCAGGAGTTTATAATACACACAGAGAGACTTATCCTGAGGTTCTGGAGCCAACTCTGCTCAGACTTCAACTCCTGTAATTAAACAATTATAATAATCTACCCTAGACATTCAGCTTTACTGGAACATTAGAGGTAGGTGTGTTGGAGCCGGGCTTTTGATCTGATTCTGTTTGGATTCTCTACTCAGTTGTCTCCCCTACTGTCACGGCATGCCAGGACAGTAGGGGAGACAACTGAGTAGAGAATCCAAACAGAATCAGATCAAAAGCCCGGCTCCAACACACCTGCCTGTAATGTTCCAGTAAAGCTGAATGTCTAGGGTAGATTATTATAATTGTTTAATTACAGGAGTT
>NW_015509443.1:6438-11268 GCF_001515645.1 Sinocyclocheilus grahami | reverse complement strand
AGGGCAAGACAGCAGAGTAATCCAAAACGGGCGTGGTCGATAAGCGGCTAACAATATCTAGAGGGCATGACATGAGGGGTTATCCAATATCACAAGCTAGAGTCCAGGCGAGGTGCAAATACAGTCCGAAACAGCAGGCAAAGGGTTAACTCAAGATAAACAGGCAATAATCAGGTAACACGGGAAAGCTGGCAAGACAAGACTATGACTAGACTATGGAAACTTGAACTAAATACTTAAACAAGGACAGGGAACAGGCTTCGTAAAGTAGCTATCGCTAGGTGAGTGATATGCCCTTACAATAATCGGCCCTGAATTGGTTGTTTGAGAGAGTGTTGTATAGTGAATGTGTGATTGGTTACAGCTGTGTGCAATCAGTGCTGTGTGCAATCAGTGCTGTGTGCAATCAGTGCAATTGGTGATGGGATATGTAGTCCGGGATGACATGCAACAGTTTGTGTAGTGCGAGAGTCAATGTAATGGAAGGGTGACCTCTGGTGGTGATTGAACGGAAGTCCATGGACAGGATTCGTGACAGATTTAATGATCACTTGATGGTACGTTATTGTTGTCATCATTCAGGTTGTGTATTTCAGCTTTAATGTACGTTTTTTTAAACAAAGCAGCTCATATTTGCCATAGCGACAGCTAGAAGCTAGTGGACTGCAGAATGGAGGAAGTGTAGGGCTGCTGCTGCTGCAATGGAACATTCTATTGGCTTTCACTTCTTGTCAGTATAAGTTCTTTGTGCAATTATTAATATACTGTAATTTCACACAGTGTAGGATTGTGGGATATCAAAAGTAGTAAAGTATACATCCATGCTGGCTTAAAAAAATCGATCAGATGAAGGTGTTTCAGTAGACTGGATGTGACACGATCACTGGACTCTCACTGGACCTCTGCATGCTGTCTGTGGAGGCAGCGTTCTTCTGCTTGATGCAGCCTAACATCTTCCTCTAAACACTCTTAAAAATAAAGGTTCCAAAAGGTTTGTGAAGAATATTTTTCCACTATAAAGATCCTTCTGTGCAATGGAAAGGTTTCTTGGACCTGAAAGGTCCTTTATGGAACCATCAATGCCAACAAACAACCTTTATTTTTAAAAGTGCACTACATGAGCCTGTCCACCAGCAGGAGTTTATAATACACACAGAGAGACTTATCCTGAGGTTCTGGAGCCAACTCTGCTCAGACTTCAACTCCTGTAATTAAACAATTATAATAATCTACCCTAGACATTCAGCTTTACTGGAACATTAGAGGTAGGTGTGTTGGAGCCGGGCTTTTGATCTGATTCTGTTTGGATTCTCTACTCAGTTGTCTCCCCTACCCTGCAATCACATTCATATTTGAGTGTAACACCAATCACAATCAATCAAATCCAAAAATCAATCAAGATCCAGTCAACAACGGATGAATAGAACCAAGACCTGCCCTACATCTTTTCTTCTTTTGATAATACAATACAAAACAATAAGAAATCAGAAATGTCAATTCTGAATATCATGAACGACAGTTTGAGTAGATTTTTTATTGATGAATGAGAACCCTTTTCCTTTGATTACAGTGTTGTTATTGAACCATAAAATGCAAAACAATGAAAACAACACATTCTTGTACCTTAATTTATCTAAAAGCAGAATGAGATTTAACTGTGATTTTCTGTTGTTACAATCAGTTTAACTGGTAAGATCCTCAGAGGGGATGTTTTGCAGTAGTTATATAAGAATGGAAAGACAGTCTCTGTGAAGGTTGTTGTGAATGAGCAGAGACAGATGTTAGTTAGAGGATCAGAGAAGGACACCTTTCCTCTGTCACAGTCCAGCTGAACTCTCACACGCTGCAGCTTCTCTTTAACTGTAACGCGAGTCGGGGGTTGATCTGGGGATTTTGAGCTGTATTTACTGTCTATGTACTGCACACGCCAGACATTAGTGTTAAAGAAAACCTCTCCCTTCCTTTGGTTGGATGCTGTGGTTATTCCAACACTCCAGAGTGTATTGTCTCCAACCTCCACATCCCAGCAGCGTGTTCCTGAGTTAAAGCCCTCAGAACCCAGAACACATAGATACTCATGAAACCTCTCTGGATTATCAGGAAGATTTTGATGTAAATCACTGAACGACACACTGGTCAAATCAGAAGAGAGTGTGAGCCGACAATGTGCTGTGTTTGGATCTAGAGTCAACGGAGCTGCAAAGATAATGAAATCAGATTAGAGGATGAAATATGATGGTATTAGAAATACAAACCTATTTACATAAACATACACCACGAGGAATATACTGTGTATTGTAATCATTATGAGTTTGCTGTTTGATCCGATGATCTTATGAAATACAGTTCAGATTCACTTGAACTCCACAGAATTTCAAGTGATTATTACAATGATTTATTTATTTTTATCATGCATGTTAATCAGTTTGTCTTTGTTTATATCTGCAGTATTTAATCGTTTGTACTGGTGTCAGATTTTCTAGAAACTCACTGTGTTGGAGAGTTTCCTGCATCTTCCTCCAGACTCTGAACCGCAGGTCACTCAAGTAATGTGACACATGAATCAAAGCTCCTTGATTGTGTGTGAAAGAGCTGAGATGTGTCTGTTCATCTCCTCCAGCTTCTCCTTCATCATCTGCTGCTTCTGCTCCTCTTCCTCCCTCAGTGCAGTGATTGTAGCTTCTTCTTCATCTCTGAGAAACTGATGAATCTTCTCAAACTCCTCTTTAATCTGACGCTCTGTGTGCTCAGCTTGAGACTGAAATCACATCACATTCACTTCAGTCAGCTCTGCATTAACACTCACTCCAATAATGTCCATCATAAACTCTGTGAATGTTTGAGTCTTTACTCAATATCCTCACCTTGATGTGTTGAACTGTTTTATTACACTCTGCTTTCATTTCTTCTGCATGTTTGAGCTTGTTTTGTAAAGATATCAGTACTGTATTCAGTTCCTCCTACAAGTTAAGACGAACATCTGTGAAACTGATGTAGCTAAGAGCTATATTTGGATATTTGTATTATTATTTCTATTCATATGCTGTATGGTCATTCTCAGGAAAGAGTCTCATTTGTGGCTAAAACATATATTTTTTAATTATTTAACATGTAAAGGATGAACATTCTAACTGGATTATTGTACACAATCATGTTACTAGCAAATCACTGTCCTTAGCATATGAAATTAAAAACAAAATTGAATTACCTTGTGAGATGAAAGCACTTCACTGATGGGTCTGAATGTATGATTGACGTGTTTCTCTGAGTCTCTGCACACTAAACACACCGGCTGTTTGTCCTCCAGACAGAAGAGTTTGAGTTTCTCTCTGTGTAAACTGCAGATCTCCTCAGATCCTGATGAGCGCCTCTCGTTTCTCTCCTTTATCAGTGAATCACACAAGTTTTTTAACGCTAGAATACTCAGAGGTTCTTGTTTTGAGGATCTTCTTCTGCAGACAGGACACTCCTGAGTTTTCTTGATTCTCCAGAACTGTTGAAGACACTCTTTACAGAAACTGTGACTGCAGGACAGAATAACAGGATCCTTGAAGATTTCACAGCACACGGGACAAGAAAGCTCTTCCACAGACTTGGAATCCATTTCCTCTTCTTCTGCAACGATCTATAATTTACTTTCACTTTCTGAACTTTGGTTTTAAAAAAAAGTAAATAATTACAATTACAATCAAAATCTATTCTGTTCAATACACTTCTCAAAAATCCTCAGTTATAGTGTCCTCTGATCTCCACAACTTTGACTCTTTTCAGCTTTCAGTATGATGTGTAAGGGAGAAATCATAAGACTAGTCACTTCCTGGTAGGGTAAAGGTTGTGAGAGGGTGGAGTTTCTGATGAGCTTTTGGAGCTTCTGAATACAGACTCAATGTCTGAATGTATAGTTTATTTAACTCTATTTGTGCTTCCATTTCCTGGACTCAATGAACTGAAAAAAGGATGTTAAGAAAGTAAAGAAACAATATACTGTAGAAAATAAAATATCTCAGTCATTGTAAGAGAATTAAATCCTATATAATAATTTTTATAAAATATGTATTAATTTGGAGTGAGATTGTGAATGTTTCTTTTTATTATGCCGGTAAAGGGAAATACCCTGTCAGTAGCAGTGCAATAATTAAATAACTACAACAACAAACACTCTAAAAAATCATTCAGTGGAAATGTTACCACAACTTAAATAATGATGGTAGCAAGTTTAAAGCATCAGCCGTCTGTGACCCTCTCTCAATGCAACCACTGTTTATGACATATTTCTTTGTAGTTTGCTTTAGCTTAAAGTTTTTAAATTTTGCTTCAGTCATATCAGATGTGAACAGACATTATTGTCGATTAAATTTGTAAATAAATCCATTCAAATCTGTCATTTTGACTCTTGTGTGCAGAACTGATTCAAATGCAACATTCAGTGGAAATGTTACCACAACTTAAATAATGATGGTAGCAAGTTTAAAGCATCAGCCGTCTGTGACCCTCTCTCAATGCAACCACTGTTTATGACATATTTCTTTGTAGTTTGCTTTAGCTTAAAGTTTTTAAATTTTGCTTCAGTCATATCAGATGTGAACAGACATTATTGTCGATTAAATTTGTAAATAAATCCATTCAAATATGTCATTTTGACTCTTGTGTGCAGAACTGATTCAAATGCAACACTGGCTTTTAAAAACAACAACAACAACAACAGAAACATGGTATTATCATATGTAGTAAATCAGCTCAACGGGGAAATATTTATGACTAATTATAACTGGTTATGATTAAGAATAAATATTTAGATTAGATCTTAGAATTAACTGTAGCAGAATCAAT
>NW_015509443.1:4808-6396 GCF_001515645.1 Sinocyclocheilus grahami | reverse complement strand
AATCATTTATCAATTCAAGGAAAGATTATTTTCCTGGCCAAGGAAGAATAACTGTCCTTCTTTATGCAGTGCTAGCAGTAAATTAGCATATGTAGCAAGGGTTCAAAACATTCATTGACTTCGAATTGTGAGCAGCAAACAGAGGCAATCGATCATGAATATAAGGGATTTAATAAATGAAACTATATCTAACATATAACTAACTAAGCAAAACACAGATATACAGAATGAAACAAAGTAAGGAAAAGAGAGAGGAAAGTAAAAGAATGGCAGTATTTCACATCAACCTTAAAGGTCCCATGACATGCTGCTTTTTGTATGCTTTTATATAGGCCTAAGTGGTCCCTAGTACTGTATCTGAAGTCTCTTTCCCGAAATTCAGCCTTGGTGCAGAATTTCAGCCACTACGAGCAAGTCCCAAAATGAGCTTTCCTTAGGACGTGCCGTTTATGTGTCTGTAGCTTTAAATGCTAATGAGGAGGACAGAGGCGGGGCAAGGTGGAGGGTGGGTGTGTGGCCTTAACCAGCTTGCGGCCACGGTACCATGCGCTAATGTTGACAGTGGATGTATCGCAATGGCTCATAGACACGCAGTCGTTCAAGCTTTTCAGTTTGACCCAGAATCTGATCCGGATGGAGAAGCACCGAATGAAGAAGTTGCAACTCAGCGGCTACAGCAGGACGTCTCCGAATGGTTAGTTTAAAATATTGGGTCTGGATACGGTACTTTAGTTGGTTTGTTTATGTATGCTGTTACAGTTATTATCATGTAGCTAATGCTAGCCTACCTTGTTGGCTTTTCATGTTGCTCTGATTTGCTGTCATATATATATATTTTGTTTTTTTTATATACAGTGGGGAAAAAAAGTATTTAGTCAGCCACCAATTGTGCAAGTTCTCCCACTTAAAAAGATGAGAGAGGCCTGTAATTTTCATCATAGGTATACCTCAACTATGAGAGACAAAATGAGAAAAAAAATCCAGAAAATCACATTGTAGGATTTTTAAAGAATTTATTTGCAAATTATGGTGGAAAACAAGTATTTGGTCAATAACAAAATTTCATCTCAATACTTTGTTAAATACCCTTTGTTGGCAATGACAGAGGTCAAACATTTTCTGTAAGTCTTCACAAGGTTTTCACACACGGTTGCTGGTATTTTGGCCCATTCCTCAAGAGCAGTAATGTTTTGGGGCTGTCACTGGGCAACACGGATTTTCAACTCCCTCCAAAGATTTTCTATGGGGTTGAGATCTGGAGACTGGCTAGGACCTTGGACCACTCCAGGACCTTGAAATGCTTCTTACGAAGCCACTCCTTCGTTGCCCGGGCAGTGTGTTTGGGATCATTGTCATGCTGAAAGACCCAGCCACATTTCATCTTCAATGCCCTTGCTGATGGAAGGAGGTTTTCACTCAAAATCTCACAATACATGGCCCCATTCATTCTTTCGTTTACACAGATCAGTCGTCCTGGTCCCTTTGCAGAAAAACAGCCCCAAAGCATGATGTTTCCACCCCCATGCTTCACAGTAGGTATGGTGTTCTTTGGATGCAACTCAGCATTCTTTCTCCTCAAGATGAGTTT
>NW_015509443.1:993-2843 GCF_001515645.1 Sinocyclocheilus grahami | reverse complement strand
TGATGCTTTTCATCCACTTCTTGAGTTTCTCACAGTCTTTCTGCTTACTGATTGCTTCCAGTTTCTTTGAAATTCCTTACAGTGAAAGCAAAATACATTCCACTTAGTTAAGATACTCATAAACTGAGTGATTACTCTATTGTAGCATTTCATAATCAATTTCAAAGCATTTGTTACCATTTACTCAGTGTCACAATTTCAAAGTAAGGACAAGTCTTTTCACGAAATGGGATATTTACGCAAGCTTCAAAAAAATCTAACATCAGGTCCTTCTGACCAAAAGGATATCACTAACAACTCAAAGAAAGGAAAAGGCTGGAGCAAAACTGATAGATTTTGTATGGTATAATGGAATATGGACGTCAATCAGCTCCATATTGGCACTGACAATATACCTTTTGCCATGTGCCAGACATCGTAGTAATGGGTTATGTTTCTCTCCCTGAGGAACTTCTGTACTTGTGGATGACGATCAGTGACAATGCAATGAAGGTTGACGCCACGCGACTCCAGTAATGCTAGACTCCTTGCCAGGCCCTCTTTTTCCATGTGGCAGCTACCACCAACCTCGTTGCTCTGTTAACACAGAACGCAGAACGGTTATCCAAACAACAACAAAAATTTACAACACTCGCGTTACAGTGTGTGTATTCACACACATACTTGATGCTATCTACCTTTACATTAGCGACAGCAACTGGGCTGTTAGCTGCAGAGCTAATGTTACAGCCACATTCTAAGGATAACAAGCAAGGTAACCATATACAGTAAAGCAACAAAATTGTATAGCGTTAGTTGACTTACTTGTCCGAGGTTTGTAGCTGAGCCAAGGAGAGTTGGTACTGATCCAGACTTTATTTTCAGACGTTCAGCAAGGCCAGCTCTGTATTGGCCCAAGTTGAGGAAACAGTCGTCGGTGAAATGTTTGGCGCAGACATACAAAACTTTGGGAAGTTGTGACGGCGCATTACCAGAGAAAATAAAATTAACCCACTGTTTCTTCATAGGCTCGGATGAAGGAACTAAAAAAATACTTCGGTGTTCGTTTGTACATCCAAACACTGAGCAACTGCCATGCTTCGCTCGTTTGCAAGCCATGTCTCTCGAGGAAAAAAAAATATTGCGCTAGCCTCGCACGGTAGTAGCTCATTTTCTCATGGGCGGGCCAAATTCTCTGGGCGGGCAAAGCAGAGAAAGGGGAGGTAACCTTTCCCCGTATGACGACATAAAGGGAAGATTCCAGATTGGGCCATCTGAGCTTTCATTTTCTCAAAGGCGAAGCAGGATACCCAGGGCTCGGTTTACACCTATCGCCATTTCTAGCCACTGGGGGACCATAGGCAGGTTAGGGGAACTCATATTAATGTTAAAAAACCTCATAAAGTGAAATTTTCATGCCATGGGACCTTTAAACACAACCTACTGAGAATCATCAGAGAATCAAAAATCACCTTAAAGGGGCTCAAGCTTAAACACGCATCTAAATAATTGTAAACGGTTACTTGCATTGGCTTCGATTGCTGAACAAGAGTCCTGATGCGGTAGACAATGGAGGTCTTTGATGAGTTCTTTAGGAGTGAGCTGGAAGTTTACTTCTGGTTCTTCTGAAGACAGGAAAAGTCCACAGCGAATCGAAATTACTTGAAGATAAAAAACTGCCGGAAAACAAACTCAAGAGGAAAGTCTTGAGAGTCTTGGAAAGTGTCGTCTCAAAAGAAGAGGGTTTTTCTGAGCAAAGGTCATTTCAGGCTAATCACTTTTGAGGGTTCCTATTCATCCCCGACTTTGGGTGGGCTAGCCAATACCAGGCGTGAATTTTTGAGCGGGAGAAGTTTCCTTTGTTTCCCTTT
>NW_015509443.1:0-919 GCF_001515645.1 Sinocyclocheilus grahami | reverse complement strand
ATGATGCGTTTCACAATCACATACTGTACATCATTGTTTGAGGAATAAAGAGCAGATTACATTGATACCAAGAAAGAAACATTTAGAATAGATTAAACCAAAGATACATCCATACACCTGAATAGCAGTGCTTAGGGCTTGACTAATACAAATAACCAGTGGTACCTCAGCTAATCTAATAGGGAAATGTACAAACAACACATGCAATATACCAGATATATTTGTAACTGATTAATTATAGTCTAAATAGAGTAAAGGTCTTTACGTGTGTGTGTTTGTGTGTGTGGTTGTAGTTTGCTTGGTCAGCCAGGCCCATCGGTGCCTGGCATCGGGGTCATTTATATCTCTTTGGAAAGTGTTTGAAATCAGATGGGGAGATGATAGTGGGGGACTGCTTAGAATCTCCTTGATAGCGAGGAACATTTGGCAATTTAGCCCCCATATAAGTGTAAAGTCTGTGACCAGGAATTTATATGCAAATGTCAAAAGGCTAAAAGGGTCTCTTAAGCCATAAAAACCCAAAGATCATGCATGATTCTACGCAGACGCTACAGCCCCCCTTTTGGCTGACAAAGTTCACCTGCACACTTCGTCAGACAACAGTTTTCATGATGGTCGGACAGCAGGTGGATCATGATGATCGGGTAGCAGGTGGATCATAATGGCTAGATGGCAGGTGGATCCTAATTTTCAGATGGCAGGTGGATCAGGATTGTCAGATGGCAGGTGGATCCTAATTTTCCTCAGCCTTCTGATCCTCAGCTTGGGTGTTAACCTTGGTCAGGTTCAGCATTGTCTCTGCCTGGGTCCCTCTTTTCTGGTGGCTCCATTTGAAGATTCGAGGAAGGGCAGCTGTGCACCTTTTCATGGACCCTTGCACCCCGTTGACTCTGTTAAACAGGACAAAGGCAAGGCCGAG
>NW_015509442.1:14475-15169 GCF_001515645.1 Sinocyclocheilus grahami | reverse complement strand
CCCATTCACTGGACTACTCTTGTGTCTTGCCCTCAATATACCTGCCATTGTCTGACCCTCGCCTGTTTTGACCACGTCTTAATAAAAGCATGCAAATGGATCTGCATGTCTCTCGTCTCGTTCACCCCGTAACACTTGCATCATCTCCTGTGGAGCCTCCTCACTTGCTTCAAGGCAAGTAGGAATTTATTGAAGAAAATAATTAGACAAATCATGCATTTAAAAAAAATAACATTGCATGGTATATAATCATAGCAAGATAGAAAAAATCCCCACGACATAATGTCAGACCTTGATTAATGAAAACAGGAGGATGCATATGCATATTCTAACAGATTAACAAAGACACAGGTTGATATAATAAAAAAAACACTTTCAAAAATAGAATGATTTCATGATTGAAAGACATAAAATAAACCTCAAACTTTGAAAATATAATTAATACAATAAATTGCAGATGTGAACATTATGCATTGATCATAAGCACTTGAAATGTTGGTTCTGATCTTTCAGCAGAAGTTGTGAGTCCAGCACCACTATTGTTGAAGGCAAACAAAAGTTTGTGGTTTCTATTGATTGGTTGTTCACTTTAAATCCTTTTCAATATTTGACTAGTTCTGACAAATTATTATAGGTGGTAACATTTTGAATTCAATGAGGTTTGACTGGATTTGAGCTCATGATCACAAAGACA
>NW_015509442.1:9893-10354 GCF_001515645.1 Sinocyclocheilus grahami | reverse complement strand
TCTGGAGTGCTTGGCCCCGTGATTGCTGCTTGCAGCTATATTTATGATTGTATTTGTAGACATGCACAGACATATTACTCACAACAACAATCAAATTATTTTAGATAAGACTCTGAGCATTGCAGATTGCTAATAACAAACAACAACAGCAAAAACAATCTGCAAATAAAACCAGAAAACAGGAAAGAATAGCTGAGAATAAGGCTGCCTTCATGTGCTATCAGAAATATCCTACTTCTGAAATCAGAATTGTGAGTACATTTCATGTAAGTGCTTTGTTTTCTGAAAAATTAAACCCAGGTTTATTGTAGCACAGTTCAAATAAAATATGCCATTATCCCTGATGAATACTGTATGTATCTATTGGCCATGATATATTTAAATATACATGACCAAAATGTCGAACTCTTACAAGTTAGCTATATTTGAGAAAAAAAATAAAATAATAATAAAACCTAAAC
>NW_015509442.1:7888-8823 GCF_001515645.1 Sinocyclocheilus grahami | reverse complement strand
ATAGGCACTTGCAATGTGTTCATGTAGCTAAACAAGTATGTCATACTGCTAGCTAAGTTCGTGGGTTTGAAAATGTATATCATGAATGTAATTTTCTGAAAGATGCTTTAGATAAATGTGTAAATGTAAATCTCTGTTTTGACTCCATGTGTTCTGTATTTGTCCTTTTGAGAGACCCTGCTGACAAACACTTATACATGTTAAAGTCTAGCCCTGCATCACACGTCTGATTGGAGGTTTATTTAAGCATGATTGACAACAAAAACAATTAGAATGTTTGCTCAAAGAGTGAACGCATAATTTAACTGTAATTACAAGATTGCATTTTACATATATTTTCACATAAATGAAGTGCAAAAATACAAAATACACTTATCTGAAAAAAATATTTTCCAGCTTCGCTGCAGTACTTTTGCATTCCAGAGATTAAAAATGACTAAAGTATGTAACCTATTTCACCAAAACACTTCACCCAGAGAGATTTAACCATGTTATCTGATTGCAGGAGGACAAGCATCATTAGCAGAGACAGCAGCAGTCAGACCTCCCTAATTTGTTCCTCAAGCTGCGGCTCATTATCTTTCAGGTCATGATCACCATTCAGGTTTAGTTCTGCTTTCTCTGGTTCAATAACAATATCATTTGTGGATCAGACATTTTGTAATCCAGCACAACCGATTTAACTGTGAAGCACAAATTTACTTGAGAGAAGATGAAAGTACATCTGGTTTTCAGACTGCCAAATGACCTTCTGTGGATGAAGCTGTTCAAAGTCAAAGCATTCTTTATACACCAGTATTCATATGCAATTTTGTTTCTCAGATACATTGATCTTGTTTCAAGGATGTTGAGGTGTTTTTACTGGAAAATAAAAGAAAGATTTGTTTAAAAGTAGATATAACACTATGCTATGTTAATATATATATATATATATA
>NW_015509442.1:776-6295 GCF_001515645.1 Sinocyclocheilus grahami | reverse complement strand
AGATAAGGACCATATTGAATAAGGATCAGGATAGCCTTTCATTTGGCATGGCATTTAACTAAAGCAGTTGCTTTGTAATCTGGCTGTAAACCTTAAAGGTTAATGGCTACAGTCTGTGATCTTATAGAAAACACCAGATGCTGCACTTCTCAATCAAATAATCTCAATTGTCAAAACAAACCTGTCCAAATTCCGACCTGAAAAGTGTATTACTTATTGTAAGACATCAGTAATTTTACCCAGCATGTTTATTCCAGAGTAATCAGGGTATATTCTGTCCATTTGGTTTTTAATTTAATATTAAAAACAGAAAAATAAGAAAACGGTTCCTTTTTTCATTTAAAAACAAGCAAAAAACAAGCAAAAAACAAGATTTATGCTTGATTTTTTTTATTTTTACATTCAGGGCTTGAAAATGAATAAACGGTTTGAATATCCGATCTCTGCATGTGGGCGGGAATGAAACGCCCCTTTCCGCTGATTGGTCAACCAAACGTTTAACCACGCCATCATCAGTTTTTCAGCAGTTCCGCAGTACAGAATAACAGTCCTCCGCTGCTACATTTGTGGGAATTCTTAATGTGTTTATTGCAACTATATTTCATCACTTTCTCATCAAACAACCAGACTAATGAATGGCTAACGAATAGTCCATACCAGCGCAGAGCCTATAGGGCTTACTTCTGTGTAGGGATAAATTCAGCAACCTGCACGAGAAATATTAGATTATCTCATAGCCTACATATTATTTTACTTTGCATCTGCACCCGCAACTACTCTACGTCTTTGGCACATCACCTGTTTTATTGAGCTGACATCAAAATCTGTGTAGCAAAGCCACGTGATCTGATCTATAATGCACTGGAGAGCATGGAGCCAAAGCCATTATTTAAAGGAATACTGCAAAAGACACACAGAATGAACAGTGATTTTGAGTTGATTATCATTCACAGATGACATTTACAAAATGTCGTTCTAAATTTGCTAAACACAGTTAAGGGGTCTCAAGATCTAAATAGTAAAAAAAAATTATAAATATTTAATATGTTTCTTACCTGATAAAGTCTGAATTTTAAAACGTATTTTTAAATATTAAGTTTACAGTTAAAATAAGATTAAGTTTAAATTATTATGTATAACATTGAATATATGAGAGGAGAGACGAGTATCACCGCGGTCAATGAGACTCTCTCCTTCTCAGTGCCAAGCCAGGTAAATCTGAAAGTCACTGCTCATCTTTTATTGATCCACTTGTAATAGGTGATTCAACTGCTGCTGGGCAGATCTGTGATTTTGAACTTGAATGAAAGTGACTGGGAGAGACTTTTAATCAGGTATTTTTGGGTCAAGCAAGATCTAATCTTTGCTGTGTTGTTTCATGCTGTTTGGGTAAAACTTGGATTGTTGTTTTTTGCACACATCAGTGACGTTCCATCCAGCGAATGCTCTGCATACCCAGGCCATCTGAGAGAATGAGTTTGTGGGTTAATTAATATAAACATGATTATGAGTTGATCCCTTGTCATTTGAGATGTAACTTAAAGCTTAATAAAATGTTGGGAATAAATACGTAAAATTATTTATTTGCCAAACAATGGTAATTTTCTGTAAATCTGTGCCATTACAGAAGATTCCGGGTGAGCAGATTCACAGCAGCTTTGACCCTGTCCCAAATAGCACACTTCAGCTGCATCCCAATTCAAAGGCTGCATCCTCCGAAGGGCGCATTTGAAGGCCAATTGAGTCACTGCGGCATGACGAAGGCTGTCCCAATTCGAAGACTCTTTCAAATGTGGCCTCCAAATGCGCCCTCCGTTTCTCATGAAACGAAGGATACAACTGATGTATCCGTCACAGGCTACTCTACCCAAGAATTCATTGTGCGCCAGTGATTACAGCATTTATTTGAGAAAAAATGTCAGGCTTACGCATTTAAATGTAAGCATTGTTTCTACTTACGTGAAATTTATGTATTGATACGAATGTAAAAATAAAGAAAAATATTTATAAAGCATACTAATATCATACCAGGATGCGATTTTATATAGCTTATATGCTTTATTATGTGCATAAATAGACCATGCTGAACATATTTAGACAGGTTCTGAAACCTGTTTTGTTGTTAATATAATTTTTAAAACTGTCCCGTACAAACATTACTCAAACTGCCGCTTATCAATGACAGACAGGAGAACAGTCGTCCGTAGGCTAGACCGACCCATTTAACAATGCTCAATCCGAAGGATATAGCTTTTGAAGTCCGAGTCCTTACGGAAGATGTAGCCTTTTAATTGGGACACAGCTTTCATGTGCACTTGCAGTCTTGCAGACTTACAATGGCCGCTGTGTACATGTGTCCGTTAAAGTCCACAAGACCGTAGGGCGGTGATCCTCAAATCTGGCCCACGAGATCCCCTTTCCTGCAGAGTTTAGCTCTAACCCCAATCAAACTCACCTGATCATGCTAATCAATGTTTTAAGAAACATTAGAAAATAACAGGTAGGGGAGTATGATGAGGGTTAGAGATAAACTCTGCAGCGCATTGGCCCTCCAGGGCAAGATTTGAGGAACCCTGCCGTACCATTCGTCATTTTAGCTTTCAGAAGGGTACTCACGAGCGTGCCCTATGCACCCTTGATGCACACTTCTGCCGAGCCCACACTGAAGGCTGATTTATACTCGATGCGTCCGCAAGTTCACTTGGGTGCGCACAGCAAAGATGACATCATTGCCATGTTGGAGGAAGTTCACTTTGAGTGCACGCAATTTCATGTGGTGCTGTGCACAGCATTTTTTGTCGAGCGAACACTTTGTGCGGCACCGCATTCAACATGAACAACTTTGAAGAAATTTTGGCTGAACAGTTAGGCCTGTACAGACATCTTTATGATCTGTCCATGCGTGATCATAGGGACAGCCAGATGGCAAATAACTCTTGGCAAGAAATTGCAATCACCTTGGGAAAGGAAGAAATTGTTTGCAAGAAAGTCTGGAAGAACTTAAGAGATAAGTTTGTAAAGGCAAAAAAGAGAGTTCATGGTGAAAATGGAGACCCAGGTGGATTCAAACATGTATCACAGATCCTCTCAGAGCTTGGCTGGTTATCACAATTTGTGAAACACCGGGAAACGGGTTCAAATATGGAGGATGAGATTAGTGAATACTTTAAAAACCTAGTTACCACACAACACCATGTCTATTGTTATCATTCCAGCTGCTAGCCCTCTGATTAAAGTTTCTAGAGTACAAAATTTGCTTACACATTTAATTTACAGAGA
The DNA here is from genome assembly GCF_001515645.1 of Sinocyclocheilus grahami. NCBI lineage: Eukaryota > Metazoa > Chordata > Actinopteri > Cypriniformes > Cyprinidae > Sinocyclocheilus > Sinocyclocheilus grahami. Next base: position 3,016 of record NW_015509442.1, on the reverse strand, counting down.
AAAGATTCATTGTGCTGAAGCATTCAGAGCTTTGATCCTCTTGCAAACAATAAAGAGATTAACCAAACAAACTATTGTTTAGCTTGAAAAACTAGAAAATACCCATTAATTGCTTACATGAATGTGTATATTTAGATAAGTGATGTGTTCAGATTATGTTTTATACAGCTGATACTTAATGTTTTTTTGTTTGTTTGTTTTTTAATCTTAGGAGGAAGGCCCCCAATCATCGGCTGGAAAGCAGCAGTATCATCATAATGATCATCATCATCATCCTCAACAGTGCCTTCACCACTTCCTGTCTCACCAGTTTCCCTTGACCTCCTTTATAAACAATCTCCTCCACTGTCAGCAGCTCCTACATGTACAACACAAGAGTGATATACTCTCCAGCTCTGTGTCTTGTTGCATGCAGTGGGTGGTCATTCCGTCTTTTTTTAGTTATTAATAACAACCACAAATTCTCTTAGATTTCCTTATTGATCAGCTGCCTGTGGGACACCATCTTGAATGATCTGATGTAATTCCAGAAAATTCCAACTTCTCTGTTATTCCTGTTGATTTAAAGGATGATTTCGTTTGAGTGCCCCCTGTCGTTTCAGAGAATATCTCAACGGCGAGCACGTCAAGTATAAATGCCTTCAGAATTTGTGGATGTGCACGTGCAGTCAGCTGTGGTTCGCGTAGTGGAGCCAAGTGAAAGTATAAATCCCACTTGAGGCAAGTTCTGCAGCAGACTTCTACCCGACAGTCAAAGAGGCATTTCGTCACGAAAGTGTGGACTCAAAGGAAGACCGCAAGGGTTTAGGGTGTGATTTGGGACAGGGGCTTTGGCGTCTCCGCTCGTCAGGATTATAGAATGTTCTCATTGGTTTGAAAAGCAAAATATCTTTAAAAAAATAGTATAAAAACGTATCAATAATAATTAATAGTTAAACAGTTCAATAATAATTAGCACCACAGAATTTGCATTGCTTTTTAACTTTTAACAGGTTTTTTGCAGAAACTTTAATTTATTCAGTTTTATAAAAATTTGTTACAGTACATTAACGGCATCTAACGTTCCTTTTAACAATGTGATTCTGCAGCACTGAGCCAGTGATGAACGCATTAATGCAATGTTTTTTCTCAGCGCAAGCTCACATACTCTCTCGATTGCTCGTCATAACCAACAGCGTTGGTTCTGCACACGATCTCTGCACTTTCACAGCTCAGCTGGATTAACGCTGCTCACTTTCCATGTCTTCAGGAGGACATATCACCAGATCAGCCTCCACCATGACAGTCCGCCACTACAGATTTTATTCAGTTTTTTACCAGTATGTCGCTCTGACAGCTTATGATGGGCCTGCCCAGCTCAGGTGGCTCGCTGATCACCACTAAGGACCCTCATCCTATTCTGTATGGTCTGCTTGGGCTTCAAGCATGCAGAAGAGGCTTTGGAGAATCTGGAGAATTGCGGCTATTGCCTTATGTTGCCTAAGAAGCTCTGGTGGTGCCATCTTAAAGTTGCCGTGACCTAGTGTGTCAAGCTTTCTGACATTCTGATGGGGGACCCGGTGATGATGATGCACTACTGGGGACCTCCTGGGGTGCAACGTCTCTCGACTGGGCTGACCAGCCCAATCCTCCATTACCTGAAGAGGATATCTTCACGGGCAACCTCCCGTTCGCCGACGAACCGGTTGGTTCCGGCATCAATGAAGACGCAGGCCTTCTCGGGGTCTCAGTGGATAAGGAGGCCATCCTGCCCTCTGGCGTTCCCCAGGCTAACGCCCCTATGGCCTTACCCCAGTCAATATTCCTGGACATGTGTGAACAAGCAGCTGCTTGGCTCAACATTGAGTGGCTGGCTCCACAGAGCCTCACCGACCAGGAGAGGGATATTTATGAAGGGAAACTCCACCTCCCGGCCTGAGGAAACAACTCTTCCCCATCCTCCCAGCATGTGCAAAGCACATGAAGCATTACTGGGGTGATCCGCTAAACCTCAAACATGGTCTCGCGGGCCTCGAGGTAAAGGATATGGAAGCTCTCTGCATGGGTGATCCCTCCACTATCGAGCCATCGATCGCTAGGCACCTTAGCCCCATCCAGGGTGAACTGCTCACTTTTAGATGATTTAGGACAACAGCTGGATAAGGGATTGCCTTCGCCAACCCTGTGGAAAGAGGTCCTCACAGTTAACAACCTCGTAGGGGGAAATTGTGGCCTAATGGTTAGAGAGTCGGACTCGTAAC
>NW_015509442.1:0-583 GCF_001515645.1 Sinocyclocheilus grahami | reverse complement strand
TGGGTCACCATACTTGGCCACATGTCACATCACTCACTCCTCTGTAATGCCCATCAGGCCATCTAAGCCTGCGGGCGCTCCATGGCGCTTTCTGTGGTGGGAGAGCTTGTGCTCTGGCTTAACCTGTTGGGCCTCCCTGACAGTGAGAAGAGACACATAGAAGAGTCCCCCGGTAGAACCCGGCCAGGCTCTCTTTAGCCCCGGTATCGCATTGATGAAGCAACGATGTGATGACAAGAAGGAGGATGAGGCTTTTGATGTTATGCCTTTCCAGGAAGCCGGCTCCATGCCAAGTGCCCCCTGCATGTTTGCCTAACCCCCTGTCACAGGACGAAACTTCCAACAGGGCAAGGATTGGCCCCGCAACAGACCCCCTACACAGACCCACCCTCTGCAAATACCTGGGGAAGAACGACTTCCACATTCATGGGCCACAAGCTTATCAGACTATCTTGCTGCCTAAGAGCCTCTGTCCAAAAGATGGAGGGTCTCTCATGGAGGGCTTGGCCACCCCCTCCCGAGGCTGCAAAGCCCATGTGTTCAGTGGACGTTGTGTGTTCTCCCCCCACGTTCAGGGGGTCTG
>NW_015509441.1:13666-15170 GCF_001515645.1 Sinocyclocheilus grahami | reverse complement strand
AAAAAAAAAAGCAACATCTACTGGAAGAAAATAGTTTTTCTTTCTCGTACAGTAAGTGGTTTGCAGCAATAAAAGTTCAATGTTAACAAGACCAGAAGTTGGCAGTACACAGCTTGAGTTAAAGGAAACTGGGCTGCATAATGTGCAGTATATAAAACAAGAACAAGACTGAAAGACAAGCTTACATCTCTTACAATAGGGGGAGATCTTTTTAGGAAAAGCTTTTCGGAACGAGTTTCTTGTATTTTTCCGTGTTCGCAAGTGTAAACAGGAAACGCTTATATGTGCATTATAGCTCGAAATAGCATTTGGCAAGAATGGAGCTGTAAAAAGCTTTCTGTGTCATGTGTTTGGACATTTAAAGACGCCAATCGTTTCATAAAGGAGAAAGATCTGCAAGCTGTTTTTATGCCAGCAACAGTTCTGCTGTCAAAACACAGAGATAAAGGGGGTGGATGAGCGCTGCATGCTAAATAGTGAAAGCTAAAACTGTTAGTCTACATAAATGAGAAGAACGGAGGACAATGGAACGAGATAAAGTGTTTTTTATTCATTTTCAAATGACATTTGAGGTATTTCCTAAAAAGTTAAGCCATGGTAATACCATGTTTTTTGTACACCTGCAAATTACTGATGCAAAAATATGGAACTGAAGCTGTTGTCAGACAACACTGATTTTAAATCAGGATTCACTTAAGGGTTTTAAAAGCACTATAAGCGATGGTGTGGAAATCAAGATATTAATGTTAGTTAATATGTAATATCACAAGGTTTCTGTACCTCCATGGGATTTCCTTCTTCATCCAGCACGCTCATTATAACTTCTACATTTTTAGGGGTCTTCTTCTTGCCACGATCAAATTCTCCTTGTAGCAGCGTAACATATATATCATTCCTTAAATAACCTGTAGAGACATGATCGATGCATTAACTGCATATTCTTGAATGGTAAATAAAGACTGACTGTAATGGTCATTAGAGGAAAAGGATGAAAAGACAACTGCAAGCAGGGGCTTTTGTGGGTCAGAAAAACTTTAATAGCACTGCTGTTAAGACAAAGATTTTACAATCTGAAAGATGTGCAGACTGACCTGGCAGGATAATTTCAGGAAAGCCCATTTTCCTGACTATAGCTGTTGTGCGATCCACAAAATGAGGGTAATTTTTTTTAACCTGAAACACATCTCCAGGGAGCAGCTTCAGGGTCACAAACAAACCTGAAAGCAAAAACATGGCATCATAAGGTCAGACGGGTCTAGTCAGTCAACAAACTCCAGCCCCGAGGGAGCAGAATCTCACAACACAAACTAAATCATTTCAAAATCAATGACTAAAATCTAAAATAAGACAATTAAAAATGAACACAATTAAATAAAATTCAAAGTAAAACTAAAAAAGAAAATATACATATATATTTTAAAAAGTTTTAATGCATTAAGTTTCAACTCAAAACTACAAAATATAAAAAAATGCAAACTCAATATAAAACATATTAACTAAATGT
>NW_015509441.1:8918-9577 GCF_001515645.1 Sinocyclocheilus grahami | reverse complement strand
AGATGTGAAACATTGTGAGCACTTGACTGTGAAAAAAAATCATTCTTCTCAACAGCAAATCGGCAATATGGATAAATAGTGTCTTTTGCTCAGTTATTTGACAATGCGAGGTAGTGCTGAAAGTGACAAGGACAAGAGTTAAAGTGCAGTTATCAAAATACTAGAGAAGCAGTATGTACACCTTTACGCACACATTTTCTGTTCAACACAAAATGATCATCCCTCAAGATCATGAAAACAGATGAAAAATGCCATTGGAGGAAGAGCTTCAAGGAATAGCTTATCCAAAAATAAAAATTTGTTGAAAATTTACTCTCAGGCCATCCAAGTTTGTTTGTTGATCAGAACAGATTTGGAGAAATTCAGCATTATATAATTTGCTCACCAATGGATGTCGTCAGAATGATAGTCCCAACAGCTGATAAAAACTAAAATATGAGTCCTATCTCTGATATTGCTTTCTCCAATGAAAAAGTTTGAATAAGGAGAGAAATATGCACAGATCAAGCAAAAACCATCCAAAACAGTCCTAAACAAATATGTCAGTGGATTTTGATGTGACAGAACAACAGGAGATTGACTTTTTCACTGGAGGAAGTGTTATTATGGATTAGGCCAGAAGCAACAGTTTGAAGTTAAAACGCCTTAATGATGGATTT
>NW_015509441.1:6277-7099 GCF_001515645.1 Sinocyclocheilus grahami | reverse complement strand
TCAAATAAATGCAGCCTTGGAGAGCATAAGAGACTTCTTTAAAAATCACTAAAAAATCTTACTGACCCCAAACTGTTGAACGGACATATATGGGACTATAAAAACCTGAGAAAAAGTATTCTTTTGATCTTTGTTACCGTGAAGAGTGCAGGAAGGTTGTTGAGTTTTTCGATCTCTTTCGGCATGCCTGTGCTGTCCCACCGTACCAGGAAGTTTTCACTTATAGAACAAGACAAAATGTGTCACAAATACGATTTATCTCTCCACTGAAACTGACACAAGCTCACTAGCTACTTACGGTGATATATACTGGTGTACTTCAGCTTTCAAAGAAATAAGCATTTACATATTTCAAACACTTCTTGTCAGGAATCCATATGTATAGGGTATTCTAGGGTATTTTTCTCCTTCTGCTTTTTAAAAAACATAGAGAAGAAAAAAAACTAAATAAAGAGACTGACTCACCTAATAAATTCAGATTTGTCAGGATCGTATAACGACATGAAGAGTTCAGCGTCCTCGCCGATGTTGCATACAAAGTTTCTGAGATTTATTTGAAGACTGTATGTGTGCACGCCGCTGAAGAGGGTCTGACGCCGCTTCTCCAGGTTCTGAAGCCGCATCTACCGAAAAAAAGACCACAAGTAGTGGACAGTTTGACTGAAGTTCTATAAAACCTTCAAAAACTGAAACAGTGCTGAAACAGTAGAGCATGGCACTATAACAATGCCAAGGTCATGGGTTCGATTAGCAGAGAATTCATGAACTAATAAACTGTACACCCTAAATGCAATGCAAGTTGCTTTAAATAAAAGTGTCTAC
>NW_015509441.1:2384-5599 GCF_001515645.1 Sinocyclocheilus grahami | reverse complement strand
GATAGTATCGTGTATCGACGATAGTCAGAGATATCGACGATAGCAAATGTCTTTGTCGATAGTCATGACGATATTAGGCTCATTCTCCTATAAATGTATTAAATTATTATTATTAGGCGGCATATTATAATTCGGCTATTATTTTCAAATTGCCCCGCTATTTCACTTCAGCACCGCATTTCACACACATGTAAATGAGGATTAGAGCCTGTAGCCGGTGAAGGAGTTTCCATCCACAAACACAGTCTGCTGATATAAGGTACTTCATTGCACTTTAACAAGTAATCTGAATGGCCAATATATGTGTAATATTTTAACCGAGCCCTCACTAATTGAGTTTAAGACCAGTTATGTTAGAACGCATCTCATTCTTGTTTCTGTGGCGGTGCGTCGGGCTCGTCATGGGAGCGCTGTATGACTGATGTATCTGTTCAATTTAACTTTACTCCAAATATATGAAATTACCCGTTTTAAATACTTTTATATTTAACGTGTTCGTTTATGTCCAATATTTAGTGTTAAACTCTTTGATTTTCACCGTTTACCTGCGACCTTTTATACTGATAACTTCCGTGCTCTGATGCGGCAAACTTGTCACAGGACGCGCGGTCCTAATAGCGATGTGTGACTGTTGTATCCGAATATATATGAACTAGCTGTTTTAAATATTTTTATATTTAACATGTTAGTTTATCAGTATGTTTGAATGTATATTATTTGGATTTTTGGTGCTTTCATAGGCTCTCTCTCACGCGCCCGCATGGTTTAAAACGGCAATAGTTATGAAATAGCCTATAACAAGTACAGAGTTTCTCTCTTGCCACCACGCACGCACGCACGCACAATAATATCGTGTATCCGCGATCTCACTGGCTGGCGATATGACGATTTGAAAAATGACCATATCGCCCAACACTAATTGCGATGTTTTTATCTGCTGTTTGCACTCTCATTCTGACGGCACCCATTCACTGCAGAGGATCCATTGGTGAGCAAGTGATGTCAATTTCTCAGAATCTGTTCAGATGAGGAAACAAACTCATCTACATCTTGGACGGCCTGAGGGTAAGTAAATATTCAACAATTTTTTTTATGAGTGAACTATTCCTTTAACCAGAACTAACCGTCAAACTAATGGCAAACAAAGCGTTTGGAAAAAACTCTGCCTGAAAACAATTCTGTGCAATTTTGCAACACTAAGCTAGTGGCACAAAATTACTTTACCTTTAAGGTAGGTTGGTTGGCGTTTCTAAACAAATGACAAATATGAAGTGTGAAATGAAGAGAAGAACTAGGAAACCTCTGGACTGTCTAAATCCTACAATGTGATTTTCTGGATTTTTTTTTCTCATTTTGTCTCTCATAGTTGAGGTATACCTATGATGAAAATTACAGGCCTCTCTCATCTTTTTAAGCGGGAGAACTTGCACAATTGGTGGCTGACTAAATACTTTTTTGCCCCACTGTATATATATAAGAACAGCAGAATAACCAACCAGTAAATCATTTTTTCTTTAGCAGACTGTTTGCATCACTTTGATTCAGTCAACAATTCCAGTCATTTTTAGATTGTAATTTGAACCATGCATTTATACAATTACCACTAGGGCTGCACGATAAATCGAAATGGAATCGAGATCGCGATTCGACAGAAGCTGCGATTGTCATGCGTCTCTTTCAGTGAAACACGGTTCTGTGATCAGCAGTAAATCTTCATCCAAAGGACAGAGGGCGCTCTCGCGCTGAAACTCCAAATACGCCTCGCAGAAGAAACCCAGAAAATGCCTATCGCTGCAGCTGAATAAACAGAAGATTCAACTGCTTTAATTGATTCAACGTGACTAATAAACACACGACTACGGCAATATATGGTTTATCTGAGTTCTTATTATTATAATTTTCATTAAAATAAAGTATATTTATAATGCAATGCCTTTATCATATATTAAAAATATGTTATTAAATGTGGTATTTTCACATGCTTTCAGATGGAGCAGCATTTACTTCACAGAGCCGTAGTTCACTGAGAAGCTATGCAAACAGCTGTCGTTATCGCGAACGATTTCAGAATCACGCAATAAAATCGTCTGCGATTTTTTTGCGTAACTTGTCAGTGAACTACGGCTATGTGTAGTAAATTCTGCTCCATCTGAAAGCACGTGATGATGATTTCCTGCTGATTACAGAACCGGCATTACTATCAAAATGCGCATGACAATCGCATCCGATTAATCGTGCAGCCCTAGAACTTACCACTATTTTAATTACTCATCAAAGCCAATTTGCCAATTGTCATGTGCTAATTCTGGACCCAGTTTTTAACATGCAACTAAAAATACTTTTTTTTTTTCTAGTATCAGAGTATATACCAATTTGATAATACATAAAGCAAAAACAAGTGTTTTACCTTCTCCTCCTGTATCCTCTCATCAATACTGTGTGATGCTGACTCATGAGCCCTGAACAGACTGACCGTGCTGGTGTGTTCGGGGTCTAATGTGTTTCCTGCTTCATCGCGCACCACTAAATCAAGACCCAGAATCCTGTGCAACAGACACAGACAGATTCTACAACACAAGACTACTAACACATCCCTACCGTATTACTAGAATCAATTATATACAGTTTTAATACATATCAGCAACTTAAATTGGGTAAACTCAAAATGTATGCTTGATGATACCAGTATTCAGACATATTCAGACATTCGGGCCCCTCAAATGAAAAGTTAGTATCTGTTTGGTAAAACAACATGAGGAAGTACAGGAAGCCAAATCGCACCTGTTCCCATAATCAATTTTCGCTGTGACTTTCTTCCTGAGCTCCACAAGGTCGTCGTTGGGAAGCGTACCGGACACAATCTGCGAGCGGTACTCGATCAGGCTGTAGGCCATCTGCTGAACGTTCCGGAACAGCATGGTCTTGTTGCTCTGGTATGCAGACGAACAGGTGATTAAAACAATATCACGGCTTACAAAACACTACGGATGGGATTTGTCTTTGTTGAACAAACACATTGTGGGAAGCTCTGTGTTGGGCTGAAACGGACAGTGAGGTGAACACAAACAAACCCAAAAGGCGACACAGGTAGGTTCACGTACCACATAAAACTTGTGCCATATTTGTGTCCATTCTCGTAATGTGGTGCCCAGCTCCTGGACCAAGGGCAAATCTGTAGGTACAACAGTCTCTTGTTTCCTGTACATCAACAAAAC
>NW_015509441.1:1345-2342 GCF_001515645.1 Sinocyclocheilus grahami | reverse complement strand
AAAAAAATGTTGTTTCCAAAATTTGCATTGGGAGATAGTCTGGAAAAACATTTGCAAAATGTCAGAGCAGGGTATTTAGTGTTGCATAGTTCCACTAGTATTTTTTGATACACTAAGTGAAAGTTTTGAATTCTCAATACGATTCAGCATAATACATAATATATTTCAACCAAAAAATATATTTCAGTAAGGATCGTCACAAAAAGCTAAGAGGTTTCACCATTTGACCATTTAAATTATGTAACAAATATTTATATCAAAGTAGGCCTATATTTTATAATGTATTAATTTGAATTATATTTATATATTAAAATATATATTGTTATATCAACAAGACAAAAAAATTAAAACAGCTGAAAAAAATTTGAATAATTGGTAACACTTTACAATAAGTTTTCATTTGTGCTTCAATACTTCTGCAGCACTTAATAATATATTAAGATCAAAAGTTTCTTCTGTTAATATTAGTTAACACACTGTGAGCTAACATGTACATGAACATTTTTATTAACTAACATTAACAAAAGTTAATAAATGCTGTAAAAATATATATCGCTCACTGTTAGTTTATGTTAGTTAATGCATTAATTAATGTTAACAAATGAGACCTTACTGCAAAGTGTAACCAAATTATTTTTGGAACATTCACTGAATAGGCTCTATTGTGTGAGAATTTCAGGGCATGCAAGTTATGTTTTATTTTACAGCTTTATACAAACATACTGTATAAGCCTTCTCAGAAAGCTGGGAGACTATAACTTGTATATATGTTTATCTCTGTAAAATATCATGATCCCAGTATATTCATACACCTCATTGCCCTTCCATAAACTAACTCAAAATGCATATTTAGAGGTCTTATCTCAATATAAGACTTCCTAGTTCACTTCAATATTTACATATCAGCACACCCATCTTATACTCAATAAACTTTCATTAGGTTACATCAAAGTCATTTGGAATAATTTATATATTATTTACTAAATATTTAGCAATT
>NW_015509441.1:0-1209 GCF_001515645.1 Sinocyclocheilus grahami | reverse complement strand
TACAGTTACCATGTTGTGTGACTTTGGCATGCTGGAAGATTCAGACTATATATTCTTGCCAAATGTGTTGCTATGATACATTTCAGAGCATTTTAACCCCTATTTATGAATTACGCATTATTTAACAGCTTTGAACAAGTGTTACAATTGTGCTACAGTGGGTCTCTGAGGGCAAACAAGCAAAACTACAAATCAACGGCACTGTAGACTCCTCTGACAGCACATAGTTAATTAAGTGATAGACAATTTGCCATTAATGAATTATAGAGCATAATTAACATACGATCTGCCTCTTACCCGGTTCCCTCAACTTTCGCTTCTTTCAGATGAATATAGTTGGCAGGGAAAATGCCCTTTAAAATAAGACAAAGAAGCATTTGTGAGAACCCACGCAATTCATTCCGCCTGCTGCAGAATGTCAGGTAATGAATAGATTGTCAGTTTATCAGTAGGATGATAATTATCCCGACACCTTTTGTGATTTCTGTCGTAGTGTGTATCCTCGGTACCACCCTGGGAGAAGGAGAGAGAGAAAAAAAGAACAGATCTTTGAGACAGATGATGCCACATGGCAGATGCTGTTCTACATTAAATATATCAGAATAAGGTCGATGTTCTGTTTGTTCAGCGTTAGCAAAATCACTAGAGAAGCCAGGGTAGTTGTAAATAGCAAAATCATATTTACAATAAGAGAGACATGAATGCAAACACTACAATGTCATAATTAACAACTGGACACTCTGTATTGTCTTTAAGCCATGACGTTCTGAGTTGGGGGCATGTAAATTAAACAATCATGGTGGTAGCTGATTGATACTGGTAATAATAATGTTTTCATAGTGAATGTTGCATTTAGTTTTTGCACATTTTGTGTGCTGTTGAAGAAGAACAGCTATAAATCTTGCCAGAAAATAATGATTTAGCCAGTTTATGACGAGACAGGCTTAAATATTGAGATCAGATGTACGTTTCCTTTTAAAGCTTCACATGGACAGCAAAGTTAAAAACCTTGTTCTAGCACAATGCTTGATTGACAGGTGAGTAGGCGGTCCTTCGCTGTTGTCTGAGACATATCAGCACATATTTGCATTTACACTACAAATGCAATGTAGTTGCATGCGTTTCTGCCTACATCCAAGAATAGTTTGAGTGATCACAAAATGTTTTGGTAGCGTTTATGCCAAGCTTTGGGTCGGTAGGATTTTTTTT
>NW_015509440.1:14901-15171 GCF_001515645.1 Sinocyclocheilus grahami | reverse complement strand
AAATGGAGTTGGGTGTCTGGCAACGGTTAGATGGGTATCTGAAACCTACAATAGCTTTAATTAATGGTGAAGGTTGTAATGCTGTTGAACTGGAAAAGTTGTTATTGTTTTTAATGCCAATTTAAACATTTTCCCCTGGAACGCATGCACAGGATTACAGATGCTTTTGAGATTTTTTTCTAAGTTTTTGAAGTCTTGTATGCTCAACAAGGCTGTATTTATTAGATACAGTAATATTGTGAAATATTATTACAATTTAAAAGAACTGTT
>NW_015509440.1:11590-14231 GCF_001515645.1 Sinocyclocheilus grahami | reverse complement strand
AGACCGATAAAACACAAAAGTTGCAAAGGGACGTCTATTATCATCCTCTGCGGCTGCTTATCTGTCTAAATGTGTGACTTTGGGTCAATGCAATCAGTTCTGGGGGAATGGAAGTGAGCCTAAATTTAACGGCCTTTGTTTACCTTATCTCACGAGCGCGGGTAATTCTCTCAACGCCGCCACAGACCAGAATGACCGAAATGTAAAGTTGTTCTTCCCTTAATCAGTGATTTTTGTAGGTTTTGTCTAATGTGATTTTTTTTTACTGGCAATCAACCATGAAAAGGACCATTGGATTCAGTAGTTTAACTAAATAAAAGTCTCACTTGAGTCTGACTTCATAAAAGCAATAAGTATAGATGTTCTGTGGATGGCTTGCAATGGATGATTATTCAACTACTGAAATACCGAATCAACTTTTACATTTAGTTACATCCTTGTTACATCCAGTTTACTTAGATTTGGACACCAAATTCAAAAAATGGAATTATTTTGTTCAAATTGCTGATTGGAGTCATCTTCTGCAACCAATTTCAACTGGAAAATACCCCCTTAATAGTGTGCTAGGTCTCTCTGACCCCTATAAAGGTCAAACCCAAACATCTTAAGATGATTTTCATTTTCTCCAAGATAATGCAATAACGATGAGGAGATTACATCTATGATTGCAAAGATTTCCTTTTCTTTTCACTCTCTATATCCAAGTCTGTTCACAACACTTACAAGAAAGTAAAATACCATGGCACTACCAAGGTATTTTGGACATGTACTATTGCACCTTGGTATAGTACCTTGGGGTAGCATGTTGTTTAGTACCATGAAGTATCAAAGTTTTACCATCCGATACCATCACTGTATCATGGTCTCCCAACGATACATTTTGTAAGAGAAATACATCTACATAATTGACATGTCTAAAACATTGGAATGGAATCATGATTTCAGTGGAATTATCAACAGTATATTCATAGTACAAGGCCGACGATTTCTATTGATGAAATCGAAGTATTACACAAAACAAAGCCATTTCTAAAGACCGTCTTTGACAGTTAGGCCAAAAAACAGCAAAGCAACATGCCAACAACCAAGCTAAACACCTTAGCAAACAAACACATCCACATCTGATCAAAGCTATGGTGATTCATGCCAAGTTTCATTGAGTTACCTGAGTGTTTCTAGCCCAGACAATTAGTAAACAAGACTTTCATGTTTGCCATCTCTACATATTATACAAAGGGTTTTGAACTGGATGTTACCAGTCATTTTAGCACACTTGAAAGTGTGCTTCTACTGTCATCTAGTGGCTCTACAGAGTGATTTCAGACAGTTTGTGCTGCTTTTTGCTTACAGCAGGGGTGCCCAAACTCAGTCCTGGAGGGCCGGTGTCCTGCAGAGTTTAGCTCCAACTTGCCTCAACACACCTGCCTTTAAGTTTCTAGTATGCCTATAAGAGCTTGATTAGCTGCTTCAGGTGTGTTTAATTGGGGTTGGAGCTAAACTCTGCAGGACACCGGCCCTCCAGGACCGAGTTTGGACACCCCTGGTTTACAGTGACAGGGCTGCACAGCAAATGTCCAACAAAACCGTCAGCTTACCTTCATTCAAGACTGCACTGTATTGATTTTCCTCAAAAAAAAAAATTTTCCTCACAGTTTTCTTCAGTTAATTTAGTTTTCATCCCTTAGCTGATGTATTTCTTTCTTATTGGAACAAAACAGTTTGGGGCAGGATATATGGAAGGCCTCATCTAATTTTTTAATCCCTAAACTATGATTTGCTAGTCAGAGATTAGTAGGCGGGGCTTGCTAAATCTAGGGAGTGTTTTATTGGACAAAATCTGCATATACCTGAATGCAAGAAAAGTATGCGTTGTGTTTTCCCAGGAAAGAAAGACGCTGTATTTTAAATGCTCAAATTATTTGAAGATGATTTAAACGCATATATCTGCTAAACGTTGATTTTGTCAAATTTAGAGGAGTATTCTAGCTTTTAAATGGGCTAAAATCCAACAGACATGGAATAAAAGCAACAAAACTTCATTTTATCAGCTTGATTAACTTCATTTTGATCTTTGATTTACATTGCTAGAAAGTTCTGCATTCAAAATCTTACTGACATCGATGATGTTGTTATGATATTTGGATGCTAAATTATCTTTTTGCATTTATTTTCATACTAAATTGTGATTTTGTTTCTTGCATGCATTTATTCATCTATCCACTTTTACACTACAACGATGGTGTCGGATAAAGCTGATCTGAAAGATGCTTGCAGAGTGTGAAAGGCAACAAAGCGGCTCTGATGTGGCAATTCTTTTGCGTATAACCATTGGCTAAAACCAAAAAAATAAAACCTGATTTTAACACTATTGTTTCTGCCTCACAGGCTTTTCTGTTTGAGTATTTTACAGTAAATTAAATAATTCGTTACCATGTATGCATAACTGTATAACAGGCATTTTTAGGCAGAAAACTGTATGAAAATGCAATCATAATGAAAAACAAGAAAAAAAAGTAGACCTATTAATGTAACACAATTTGTCAGAATAGTTTATTCCATATATTCCATGAGATTTCAATTAAAGCAATAAGCTTTGTGCTTCGCGTCGTGCCTAACAACGCCCCTTAGCTGTTATAAATTC
>NW_015509440.1:8805-11242 GCF_001515645.1 Sinocyclocheilus grahami | reverse complement strand
GTACATAGTGTATGAGTGCGTAGTGTATAGTGCGTCATTTGGGACTTAGCTTTAATTGTTGATGCTTTTAATTAATAAATTTGTTTAATAATATTTGCATTCTCAGGGTTTTGCGTATGTTTGACGTAAACAAACAATCAAAATTAAACTGCATCTTGAGTTTTTTTTAAATCATCATATTTTATCAAGTTTAGCTAGCAAGCATGGAAGCACATAGTCGTTTAGTACACACTTTATCTAAAATGACTTCAAGTACATTTGTTAAAGGCACAATCACCCTGTAAAGTCAAGTCCACAATGGTAATGTGTTGAACCGCCCTGAGCTTTAACCCCCACAGTCTTCTAGTCATTTCTGTCATGTGAACGGCTCTACAGGCACTGGTTTCTGACACTGTTCTCCTTCCCAGTCTGGGAAGCACTGGCATCTAAAGCTGGCTGTGAATCCACTTGTTTCTCCTTCAACCATCCTGAACCTCCTGTGGGCTACATAAGACAGACCCCTGCTAACGGACCCAGGCAGCTTAGTTCTGGGAACGATGGACCATTCGGCTGGGTCCAGATGCAGGTAGGCCGTGCCGCTTGGGTCTCCCAAGATACACCGGCCCTTGGACGAGCACACGGTCTGGCTGCAGAGAAACGCCGTCTCCGTCACGTTCACAATGTAGCGGCCAAGCGTTGTCTAAGTTGAAGTTATTCATCATAAATTTATATTTTTTAAAAAGGACATGAATCTGTGACAATTACATCCTTTATTGGTCAAACTAAGTGAACTTGGAGGTCAGAGTTAACTGAACTAGAATTATTTTGTATGCAGTAAAAAGATATGTGCTTGTTTACACGCTTTTGTTCATGTTCACATGAGAATGACCTGACGGAAAGATTCTAGTGTGACGCCAGTTTCCCTATAAGTTAACAGCTTGTCAATGCATAATGCACTCCAGCTTTCTAGCCAACCACTAATATACAATTATCAGAAGTGTATGAGTGCATTTGTGTAATAATCAACATCACTCCAACCTTCGTTTGAGAGTAGTTTCCATCTCCTCACAGCACGACACCAGCAGCTCCTAGAGCAACACTCTCACTGATAGTGTGCACCAAGTCCTCCTGAAAACACATATGAGTGACACAAACCATTTTTGTTAAATTACATATTTTAAACCTTTAATTTAAATTCATAGTTATACAATAGCTATAAAGCCAATCAGAATTCAGAGTTTAAAAAGCATCAGCATTTAAAGCAGCATGTGACCAAACCGCACATGTGCTTATAATAAACAGAACAATATAATTTAGTTATTGTTATAGTTATCCTTCTTGGTGTGAACAGGCCTTTTTTTATTGCCAGGTAGATCATAATCAATAAACATGACAATAATCACTTGAATATCAAAATATGGATAGACCTTAGATAGTCAGGTTAGGTGACATATTAAATTTAAACATTTTCATTTATCATTTCATATTGCATATTTTAATGTATTTCATATATTTTTTACTACTATTATAGCTTTTATTAATATTTTAAATCTGTTTTTATTGTATTTTTATATATATTTAAAATATTTTATATATTATATTTTTCATATTTGTAGTTAATATTTAGTTCATATTTGTTTAGTAATTTTATGGTGTGTTTTTGTCATTTTAAGTAGTTTCTGTATATAATTTATTTTTTATATATATTAAATTATTTATTTATTATAAATATTATTTTTTTATTTCAGTTTAAGTTATTTAATACATCAAGTTAAACTAAATTAAATTGAGAAATGTTGCCTTAGAAACAAAAAATAAAAAAGTTTTTTTTATTTTATCTCAGTTAATTCTATTTCAAGTAACAAAAATGTTTTTTTATGATTTCAATTTTAATATCAGTTTCAGTTAACTATAATAACCCAGGCGCTACCCTGACTAAGGTCTATAACACTTTGTTAAACAGATATAAAACAAGTAATAAAGGGTAAAAAATTGAAATGGGCCTTTACTCTGCACTGACCTGTGAGAGAAACTCCATGGAGTAGGTGTAGGCGATCCTGGCGTAGGGGAAGACAGATGGAGGCTGATGGGTGGTCTGTTCCCTCATCCTCATGGCCTCCAGGATCCGATGGCGGCTGTACAGCAAGATATCCCGACCGCGGCCCCGGAGCCCGGGATCCAGATAGATATCAGGCTACAGGGCCGAGCTGACGTTCCACAGCCAGACCAGTTTATCATTCCTCTTCATCTCCAGAGAAGGACACTCACCTGTATACGTCTCGTTCTTCTTGTACTGATAATTATAGCAGCAGGGGAAGCCATAAAACCCCCATAACCCTCCAGGACGCTCTCTATGGCCCAGTTTTAAAAGGGTCATCGGATGCAAAATTCACTTTTGTTGTTATTTGAACAAAAATGTGTGTTGGAAGTGTGTGTACACATCCACCCTATAATGATA
>NW_015509440.1:7836-8205 GCF_001515645.1 Sinocyclocheilus grahami | reverse complement strand
AAGCCCTGGAGCCATTCCAGTAGATTTCCTTAGCGTCCCAGTTACATTCCCACAGCGGCCTCCACTTTTCCCAGTCGATGACAGCAAGCCCGTGAAATACCAAATCTGGGATGTCAGTCCTCAGGTCGTTGTCGGCCTTCCAGAGGTGCCGGTCCAGGCTGGCGTTTTGAGGAACCCCTCCATACACTGGTTCACAGCAAATACCATAGTAAGGATACTCTCCCAACTTGTCCGAGTAGAAGATAGTGAAGTTGTCTCCCATGAAGGCCTGGTCACGGTTGTGCACGATGTCAAAGACACTCAAATCCAGCTCGATCCCATATCGAGTAGGGATGTAACGATTAACCGCGAGCCAGCTGAAAATCGATT
>NW_015509440.1:1891-6997 GCF_001515645.1 Sinocyclocheilus grahami | reverse complement strand
AAGGGAGGATGGATGGCCCAGAACAGATGCAAAACAGATGACGAACACCACCAGAGGACACGACCCATGTCCAAGCCCGTCCATCCCTGGAAAAGGTGACACGTTGGACCTGAAACAACGGGAACGCAGAGTGTTTAGCATCCAGCTCCACATCTGATGTCACATGAGCAGAGGCAATTTAAATGGAAATGAAGCCGAGCTACAGTCTAATTTCAAAAGGTAATTTCCATGATGAGAGGTAATTTTTTTGAACAAAGGTATACTTTGTCCTGAACAACTCATTATCCATAATAATCATCCACTTCAGGAAGCACTACATTAAGTGTGTGTGTGGTGTGCAGACCTTTCCCCTGAAACGTGACCTTTCATAATGTACATGATTTTTCATTTCACTGTGAAACAGAGGCAGGTATTTTGAGATTTAAAGTTTTCAATTGATATATAATTTCTGATGATTTCTAAAGTGTGATAGAGAAAAAGGCAACGAAGAATACTTTTTGCTACAAAGGTCAGAACTCCTGTTATGATGTAGACTTTTGAGGTGCACTCTTGTCATAAATTAATCTACTAATTTTCCTACATAATTTTTTACAAAAACATTGGTAAAATATCTATTTAGGAGTCTTAGACCTTTCCAACGATACATAGTTTGTCATGATTAGATTAGGATTTCATTGTAATATAGTGAAGTAAACTTAGGCGTCCCACAGAGGGGACGGGTGACAGTTAAAGGGTTAACATTTTGGACATGTTACCATGGTAATACCATGGTGTTTTGGACACAATCATAATGGTATTTTAATAATATCCTTTGAAGTATCTGAGAGTAGGGGCGGGGGCCAAAGAGGAGCATCGAGATGTTGGTCCGTACAATGAATCCTTTGAAGTATCTGAGAGTAGGGGCGGGGGCCAAAGAGGAGCGTCAAGATGTTGGTCCGTACAATGATACAAATAAATAAATTAATTAATTGATTAATAAAAAATAAAAAAAACGTCGATCCGTACAATGCAAGAGACCATAGTATGTGTTCAAAGGCACTGTATCAAGGCAAAAACATGTTAATACAGTGGTACTTTTAGTAGTGTATCAGATTGGCCCACTTTATACACTAAAAAAAGTACGAAACTAAAAAAAAAAAGTGATATCTACATACTTTTTTTGTTTTGTTTATTTTTATAAAAATGTGCTTTCTAGGTCATTCCTCACATATTTCTTACATATGCTTATTTCAGGTAGGACATATAAGTCTTATACAATTTAGTGTCTTTTATTTGATAAGACTCAACAAAATGCTCCCTTTAAAGCACTTATTTAAAATGACTGCTTACTAGACCACAGTAATATCATATTTTTGCACATATGTTTTGTTATATATTTGAAATAGCATTGTAAAGGCCATGCCACATCAATATGGTAATCATTTAGTGCCATGGTATAGGCCTATCAAATTATTACTGTATCCTATTGTACCTTTTTATTGAAAAACTGCTCTAAATGTCATTGTTTTAAAGGAAATTTGCTTTCCATGTAGATGGCTTGTCATTTATGGCCATGTGGGTAACAACAACATTTCAAAATGATGACTTTAATTCTCAAAAACAAGGAAGCAATTTTCAGATCTCTTATCTTGATGGTCAGAAAACAGCCTTTATACATGCAAAGAGCTAGAATGAACAAACGAGGAACAGAAAGTTACATTTGTTGGGAACACCATAAAACTCTGCAGCTGCATGCAAAGCATCTGAAGTCATTTCTAGAGTGATTAAAGATTAACAAACACCATATTTCATATTGCTTCAGATTCTATTTTGAGTAAAAGCTCAGAGAGTTAAAAGCAACAAATATAACTTTCTTGGTTTGTAAACCCTGTAATTTGGGCTGGTCCTTGTGCTGAACAGATCCAAGGTTTGTAGTCTCAAACGTTTCCTCCGTTTAGTTAGTTCTTTTTTCCTCAGAAAAACTTACAGTAACTGAGAAACACTGATAAAATCTATTTGAGACAACAAGCGTGAAAAGAAAAGAACAAAAATGAATGAATAAAATGAATGCACAATATTACCAGTCAATTTTTTTTAATCAAATGCAGAAATCATTTCAATCAAATATAAAATGGTTTCTCTATGCATCACAATTTCAGAAAATCGCATTCAAAATAATGTCACAATTGTGATGGCAATTTAAAGATATAATACAAATCCTTCTCTCACAGTCCAGTGCCTTTTTCACATATGAATATAAGCGCTGTCTCATAACATAATAATCACTGGTACAACACTGGCAGAGATGCTGAACGAGGCAAACAAAATGTGCATAAAAATATAAGCCGATTTGGCAACAGTTAAATTAGTCCATGAAACAGTAATAAAGAGGATACAGTCCAAAGTTGCTAAATACTTTTTAAATAACAGGATATAAATAACCGTCAGTTCTTTAGTTATTTATTTAGGGGTTTTTGTCTTTATAGAACAGGACAGGATGGGAAGCGGGGGTTGTGATCAGGAAATGACACACAAGCCAGATTCAAACTCAGGTCAGCCAGCATAAGCGACATTGCATGACATGCATCCACATTTCCAGCACTAGTAGTCTCATTTTAAAGGAATAGTTCACCCAAAAATGAAAATTTGCTTTAAATGTACTCGCCCTCAAGTCATCCAAGATGTAGATGAGTTTGTTTCTTCACCAGAACAAAATTATCATTACATCACTTATTCATCAATGGATGGGTGCCGTCAGAATGAGAGTCCAAACAAGTAGTGTAAATAATCAACAACCTTTAACCAAGTTAGTTTGTGATAAAAACATCTTGATGGATTCGTTGGAACTTGAAACGGTTGCTTCTGGGTAAAATACGAGTCCTGAATCAGGAGAGAAATATGCATAGATCAAAAGAAGCACGGTTCAAAGTTAAAACACCTTAGTGGTTGATTTGTTTCTTACAAACACGCAGCTTTTGGCTTCACAAGACGTTAACTTATGGACCGGAGTGGTGTGGATTACTCGTGGATTATTGTGGTGTTTTTATCAGCTGTTTGGACTCTCATTCTGACGGCACCCATTCACTGCAAAGCATCCTTTTGTGAGCAAGTGATGTAATGCTACATTTGTCCAAACCTGCTCTGATAAGGAAACAAATTAATCTACATCTTGGATGGCCTGCCAGTAAGCACATTTTCAGCAAATTTTCTTTTTTTTTTGTGAACTATTCCTTTAACAACTATTAAAAGTGGTTCACACAGCTCATGTACTATATATTCCAAGTCTTCTGAAGTCATTCGGGAAAAGACTTAAATATAAAGAATGTAATATTGAGTAAATAATGACAATTTTCATTTTAGGCTGAACTGTTCCTTTAAGACTCAGATCCTATTCAAGTCATACATGTGTATTTGCTTAACTACATATGACGTTTGCAGCCTACACTGTAGTGTTAGATAACCAACATCTTTATAGTCACACCTCAAATCTACACTCAAACCAAGACAGACACTGAAAACCAAATGTGCACCGGTTCAAACTGTTTTAACAGTGACTTCTTCTGAATGAATCCACTCCTCAGTTAGTCATAAATCTTCATTAGATTTTCTTGTTGCACAATATCCTACATCTGCCTCAAATGTTGTGTGAGTAACGTGTGACAACAAACAAAAGTGCTTATTTAAACTCCAAGGAACTCTGAGTTTCCTGTTTATACATGTAATTTTCGACTTCAAGCTCACCCACATGACTTCATGAAAGCGAAGGACCTTTTCACAACAGCATTTGGAGCGCACTGACCAGCCAAATATTTCATAAGCAAGAAAACGAGTTCAAGTGTCTATGGCGTGTGCTCAGGTCAGTAAATGCAGCAGCAATGGAGTGAGAAGGTAAATCCATAATGCTTTCAATGCATGTCCGTCTCCTCGCTGCTGAAGAGGGTCCTCGAGATCACACCTCTCGCCCTGATACCCGCTAAAACACTGGCACTGGAAGTCTTCGCTCATCCGCCGCTGCTCTTCCACGCTCATGTCTCCCTTCACGCTCAGTTCACTCCCCTGGCCTACTATCATGTGCGTCTGTGGGTCAAGATGCAGATACGTGTCCGTGTCCGGATGTCTGCGCAGACAGCGGCCGTGGGAACTGCACAGGAAGCCACTGCACTGCTCGGCTGCTGTGGAGACGTTGAGGAGGTAACGGCCCAGAGGACCCCGCAAGTACTGGTTCAAACTGGAACAAATGGCCTGAATGATGAACCAGATAAAGAGAAGGAAATTATATCAAGTAAAACTAGTGTTTTACATTTGTTGAAATAATTTTAAGTGGATAGCAGGCAGTTGCTAGAGTGTTGTAGGCACTTTAGTATGTTGCTAATGTGATTTTTAAATGTCTGACATGAAATAAGTCAAAGTTTTTTTTGTTTTGTTATAAATGGAACAAAAACATTTTTTCAGACGTTGTCATTTATGGTGGGGCAAGTCGTGGCCTAATGGTTAGAGAGTCAGACTCGTAACCCAAAGGTTGCGGGTTCGAGTCTCTTACCGGCAGGGCTTGCAGGCGGGGGGAGTGAATGTACAGTGCTCTCTCCCACCTTCAATACCATGACTGAGGTGCCCTTGAGCAAGGCACTGAACCCCCAACTGCTCCCCGGGCGCCGCAGCATAAATGGCTGCCCACTGCTCCGGGTGTGTGTTCACGGTATGTGTGTGTTCACTGCAGTGTGTGTGCACTTTGGATGGGTTAAATGCAGAGCACAAATTCCAAGTATGGGTCACCATACTTGGCCACATGTCACATCACTATCACTATAAGGTCAAAAAGTAGCTTAAGTTTTGATAGCTTAAGTAAATCAGTGAGAATGTTATTAAAGGATAGCAGTTTGCACATAAATATAAGCGGTCACTTAATATCTCCCAAAAATATGTCTTAGTATGATGATATTTAAATGCATAGTTTTTTTTAAATCAAAGCTCTGTGGTTTTAAAACATACTGCAGTGCAAATATGTACGGATAATCAAGTATATCTAAGTTGCTTCAGTCCAGTTAATGTTCATCTAGAAATATTACTAACAACAACACAAGTCATTATTATATTTACTTTATAAAAATCCGTAAAGATTTCACCGCA
>NW_015509440.1:795-1535 GCF_001515645.1 Sinocyclocheilus grahami | reverse complement strand
TTTTTTTTTTTACACATTTTCAACGAAAACAAACAGTTTATTAGTTAATTTAGCTCATTTTGAAAGCTGTGTGTTAAGGTCACACATATTGAATGGGGAAATTTTTGTAACGGCAACTTAAACAGTGGAAATAAAGTAGGAAATCAGCTGGTGTGGTGTGGTGGGTGGTGGCACCCTTCCTGTTCTCCTGCACACACACACATACACATAAACAAAGATAAAGTGCAGAGGCCTGTTGCACAAAGCCGGTTTTGGTTTTTACCCAGGAAAGTTTGCATTTAGTTTGAGCAAACTCTGAATTTTCGGGCTCAAGAAGGTGGGTTGGTTTTCATCACCATGGTAACTTAAGCTACAAGGCTACTACCCTGCTCCTGAGCAGGTTTTATTCTGGTTTAGATATAGCAAACCCAAACTGGACCAATCAGCTGTGAGCAAAGTGACATACTGTATATCTGATGCAATGAAGCCACTTCCCCACTGGATGTGTTTGATTTCGTCAACTCTAAACCTACTCTGAAACTCTGAGTTTGTTCAGCTAGCGTCATGCAAAAGACCACCGAGATGATGGTTATGTAAGGAAAGGTTTTGTGATAAACCACACAAAGACCACATACACTCGCTTTAATCTTCACTAAAATTGCAGGGCCGGTCGGGATGGTTGAATAAACACAGCAATGTTATGAAAACCACAGATTCACATTTCTGGATGAATCATGTAGTTAGAACTGGGATAAAAAAAA
>NW_015509440.1:0-422 GCF_001515645.1 Sinocyclocheilus grahami | reverse complement strand
AAGCCCTGCCTTACAAATGTTACAAGGCTTTGCTACCTTAGCAACCGTCGCCATCCACAATACTATCAGACAAGCTTTTGCTATAAATCTATGGAGAATCTGTATCTTTGGATAGCTTTAAATGTACTTTCACAGACATGATCTAAAACTATGGTAAAATGTTGTACCCATACAGTTTTACAAAACTCTGAACAGTTTAGAACATCAATAAAACCCCCTACATTTAAATAAACTTAAATACTAAATGTAAAATATTATAGGTAGGTAGTATTACATATAAATATTTTTACATGAATAGTAATTATTGTAAAAGTAATACATTTAGCTAAATAAATGCATTTATAAATGTAAAATTACTCATTTAAATGTTAGTTCATTTGCATATTGATTCAGATTATTAAAGGCCATACATAAAGCTACTT
>NW_015509439.1:14902-15191 GCF_001515645.1 Sinocyclocheilus grahami | reverse complement strand
ACAATTGGTGGCTGACTAAATACTTTTTTTCCCCACTGTAACTAATAAAACTCTATGATCTTTTCGAGTCATTGAAGTTATAGAGGTCTCCTACTTTGCAGTACATTTTCATGTCTCCATTATATTGGAATTTTAAAGAATTTGCAATGGAAATGTTCCAAATTGACGTCAACCACCAGGAAGTGACATCATTTTGGAGGGAAAACAGCAGCACAATCACTATTGAGTATTATCAATGGATTTTACTGCCTAGCTGGGATTTAAAGTCATAATATTCAGTAATATTTTC
>NW_015509439.1:13560-14892 GCF_001515645.1 Sinocyclocheilus grahami | reverse complement strand
AAAGAAATTTGCAACATTAACACTGCTAGTTTCCTGTTTATTACTGTGAAGCTGCTTTGAATAATCTGCATTGTATAAAATGGACCATTCAAACCTGTTTGATTAAATTAAACAAATCAGTCTCATAATATCAATATTTCTAAAGATTTTTAACAAAGCAAGACATTTACCTCGGAGCTGAAGAGAGTTTAAAAGGTACTGCAGAACAGAATTGACCAACAGGCAGTCATTTAAGAACACATGGAGATAAAGTTTCATTAGAAACGTCCAATCTGCTTTATATCTGAACATCTGAGCCGCCCACAGCAGAAATGACAAAGAGCCACATGGGAAATAAATGACTGTAAATCATGTTAGTGTGTTTAAGCCTCTGTGCCGGACAACAGAGTTCATATAAATCACTGACCTTATAAAATAAAGCTTAAAATAAAGTCCTTCTGCATGAGTTCAGTGATACAGAGTTGAGTCCAGGGGTGCCCAAACTCGGTCCTGGACGGCCGGTGTCCTGCAGAGTTTAGCTCCAACCCTAATCAAACACACCTGAACCAGATAATCAAGGTCTTCCAGGCAGGTGTGTTGAGGCAAGTTGGAGCAAAACTCTACAGGACATCGGCCCTCCAGGACTGAGTTTGGACACCTCTGGTTTAGTCCCATGCACATTTAAAGGGATAGTTGCCCCAAAAATGAAAATTAGCCCATTATTTACTCACCCTCAAGTCATCCTAGGCGTATATGACTACCTTCTTTCAGATGAATCCAATCGGGAGTTATATTAAAAATTGTCTTTGATCTTCCAAGCTGTTTAATGGCAGTCAGCGGGTGTTGCAGTTCATCAGTCCGAAAGAAGTGAAATAAAGCACATCCATCCATAATAAAAAGTGCCGCACCTGGCTGCGGGGAGTGAACAAAGGCCTCCTGTAGCGAACTGATGCGTTTTTGTAAGAAAAATATCCATATTTAAAACGTAATAATCACTTTAATCTAGCTTGTGCCAACAGTTATACACGAAAGCAGCTCCGGGAGGATGACGTAAGATGTCGGCGTTGCGCCGGTGAGTCTCGTGAAAACCAATGTTTGTTTACAGGATCAAAGGAAGCAAAGTTTCCTTACTTTAGCAAAGGAAAACCAGTCTCCTGTTGACTTATATCGAAATCCTCTGACATTCTTCTTTACAAATCCTCATTTTGTACTTCTAATTAGTGACCGTTGTTTTGTTTTGATCTCTCCTCTGCGCTTCCGCGTTCGTCACTTCTGAGCGGCGCATGCGCAACGCCGACGTCCTACATCATCCGCCCAGAGCTGCTTCCGTGTACAACAGTGAGCACAAGCTAG
>NW_015509439.1:10600-13531 GCF_001515645.1 Sinocyclocheilus grahami | reverse complement strand
GCCGACCTCATACGTCATCTGCCCGGAACTGCTTCCGTTTACAACAGTGAGCGCAAGCTAGATTAAATTGATTACGTTTTAAATATGGTTATTTTTCTTACAAAAAACGCATCAATTCGCTACAGGAGGCCTTTGTTCAACCCCCGGAGCCGTGTGCTTTATTTCACTTCTTTTGGACTGATGAACTGCAACACCCGCTGACTGCCATTAAACAGCTTGGAAGATCAAAGACAATTTTTAATATAACTCCGACTGGAAGAAGAAAGTCATATACACCTAGAATGACTTGAGGGCAAGTAATTCATGGGCTAATTTTCTTTTTTGGGTGAACTAACCCTTTAACAATAAACTCAAATCCAACCAGATTGTAAAAAGTGATTTTTTCGAAGA
Organism: Sinocyclocheilus grahami; assembly: GCF_001515645.1. Classification (NCBI taxonomy): domain Eukaryota; kingdom Metazoa; phylum Chordata; class Actinopteri; order Cypriniformes; family Cyprinidae; genus Sinocyclocheilus; species Sinocyclocheilus grahami. Next base: position 13,141 of record NW_015509439.1, on the reverse strand, counting down.
TTATTGGAGAATATTTTACTAGAAATTTTTGTTTTTCTACTTAAAAATTTTACTTCAAAGTATTAAGTGGCATTTCTTTCCAACTGTTTGTGAAATGTACTAGCAATTTCCATCCAAAATAAGTCAAAATAAGTCAAATGCAACCACACAAAAAAATTATTTTGAAAGATATATTGAAAAAACATACTATTTCACTCTTTCCACTTCACAATTTCATATTTAATTCAATGTGTTACTTGCCTTTTGTTAGAAATTAGTAAATTTTATAAATAACTACAAAGAAAAAAGTTTCAAAGTAAATGCAACCACATTCTAAAAAAATATTTTTTAGAAGTTATAAATAAAACATTTAAAAGATTATCAGTGTAGGTTTTACAAAAAATACTTTAGTATTTCTACTTCAAAATCTCATGTTTAATTCAATGTGTTACTTGCCATTTCTTTTATTTGTCAAATTTCATAACAATTTCTGAGTAAAAACTTTCAAATGAAAATAAAACGCAACCATAATGTTAAAAAAAAATTATTTGAAGTTGTAACCGAAGATTATTGTAGTACATTTTACAAGAAAATAAAATTTTTGTGTTTCCTCGCCAAAATGTCATGTTTATTTCAATGGCTTTACTTGCCATTTCTCATTTCTTCAACTCAAATTAAATCAGATGCAACCACACTAAAAAAAAAGATAATTTGAATTTATAAACAAAGCTTATTGGTGTGTTTTACAAGAAAATACTATTTCAGTGTTTCTGCTTCAAAATATCAGTATAAAGTGTCTTATATTTTCACAAATAACAGTAAGCGCAGCCAGTTCTGTTTGCTAAAATAACAAAAAATCCTTTTATTAAACATATACTGTAACTCCTCCATTCCCACAAGCACTCTAGCCCCCGTCACGACCTCTCTCCTCTTCTAGCAGGGTTGCAATTTCATGTCGCAGGGCGCCGAGGTCGTTTCACCTCTAGGGATGAAGTGCAAGCTGTATCAGCAGTGCCATCAGCGCTGTGTGTGAAATGTCTGAAGTTCACCAGCAACCAGCAGTCCCACCAATCACTAGCTCCAGGGTTTGTTTAAGGCCCCGAGGGGGGCTCCATGGATGCCATGCATGTCAGGAGTGTGGCAGGTGCATGGCCTTTAGCACTCACTCACCGCTGTGTGTTGGCTGGGGCAACTGCTTTTTTTACTTCATCGCCTTTCATTTAAATGTTTATGATTCTTGTAGTTAAGAATATATATACTGTATATATATATATTAGGGATGCTCCGATCAGGATTTTTGCAGCCGATACTGAGTACCGATTTCTTGTCATGGTGATCGGCCGATGCCGATTATGATTCTTCAAGCTTTATATAGACGGTTTCATCGGTCACACGCGCCTGGCCCGAAGTTAACTTCCGGTCTGTTTGTTTATCAGTCTGGCTAAGGCGCTGGCTACAAACACAGTTAAAGTTAAGGTGACGAGTAGACTGAAGTTGGGCTCAGGTGGTTGTGCCGTTTATTTATTTGTGACGCTCACAACAATATCAAAACTGAGGCTTCATTGACTAAACATGAGCATGTACTGCACGTTTAAAAATCAAAACTATTTCTGAAGGAAGACTATCTTTAGAAAATTTTCGATGTCATTTCATTTCATCTTGCATTTTATATGCCTGATAAAGCAGTGTTTGTGAGCTCAGCGGTGCTTTGTGTACAGCGGTTACTGGGGAAATCTCTGTTTCTCCCGCTTTAAAGCACCTCCTGCTGGCAGAGAATTAATTTGCATTTTCAGTAAGTCCGTCTGATTTACGCAGCAAACATATTTTGCTTTTCCTATATCCATGGGTGCTGCAGATAATCCGCGGGCCGGGTAATAAAAAATGCACTCTGATTATTTGCGGGTGGGTCGCGGGTGGATAAAATAAATCATAAATGCTGCGAATATTAACAAAATGTTTTTTAAAGAGGTCATATGATGTGATTTAAATTTTTCCTTTCTCTTTGAAGTGTTACAAGCTCTTGGTGCATAAAGAAGATCTGTAAAGTTGCAAAGACTGAAGTCTCAAATCCAAAGAGATATTCTTTATAAAAGTTAAGAGTCAACCACGCTTACCTAAAACAGCTCATTCTAACAGGTCCCCACGTCTACCTCACGATGTGGGAAGATTTGCATAACACCGCCCAAATGTTCACGCAAAGAAAGAAGGTGTAACTTTTGTTCTCGCTGTAGTATTGTTGCTGCCGCCATGTCGTGAAGACGCTGTGTTTCGTTGTGAAAGCGAAACTACTTTGTTTGGCCTTCCAAAAGAGGACGATATTCACTTCGTCATGCCTGGAGCTGATCCGTACTGGTTGCTGAGGAAATACATCAACTTCACGCTGTGAATCGCCCGATCGGCTTTCACCGAGGACGAAGCGGAGTCCAGCCCGGGTTCGTCACATGTGGTTGCCGCAAGCCTGCCGGCCGCTCCTTCGTCGAATCTGCCGGCCGTGCTGTACTCAAGTCAACTGGCCGTCTCTCACTCTAGCCCGCCGTGTGTGACGCTGTGTGTTTCGTTGTG
>NW_015509439.1:9913-10590 GCF_001515645.1 Sinocyclocheilus grahami | reverse complement strand
GCTCCAGGGTTTGTTTAAGGCCCCGAGGGGGGCTCCATGGATGCCATGCATGTCAGGAGTGTGGCAGGTGCATGGCCTTTAGCACTCACTCACCGCTGTGTGTTGGCTGGAGAAACTGCTTTATTTACTGCATCGCCAATTAACAATTAACAGCTGAGCTAAATATATAACCTGATAATTGAGTGTCTGAGGAGGTGGACAGATGCCAGCCTGAAATGACTAGGGCCAAAACATACTCTATGCAAGTAAATGTGTTCCAGTAAGACAAACCTGAAGGGGGCAATGTAGTTACCGTCACATTTCTGAGCCATTAAATTGTGTTATTATTCAGATTGCTAGCTAATCATCAATATTTGACATCAAATCTTGCGCAAACATCTGCAAAGAACAGATTACATTTCTAGTGTTTTTTTGCAAAGCAAGTCCACTTTCAAAAAAAAAAGAAAAGAAAAAAAGATTAAAAAAAAACGTAAAATTTTTAACTCAATGAACCGCTGTGAGTTTGACAAGAAAATACTGTTTAATTCAAGAAATACTCTTTCAGTCTTTCTACTGTACTTCAAATTTTCACATTTAATTCAATGTATTATTACCTATGTCTTCGTAATTGTCAAATTTATTACAAAAATTCTCAAATTTATGAATCACTTATAATGTGCATTTGAAAAAAAAAAAAA
>NW_015509439.1:7063-7876 GCF_001515645.1 Sinocyclocheilus grahami | reverse complement strand
GAATCATGATTTCTATTTATTTTCCACTGATTTACTGATGAGCACACACTGCTTATGTTCTCTCTTCCATGATTGCTGCTCTGACTCAGAGGTAATAACATATTTAATTTCAGCAACATTACATGGCCAAAATACACATTAGATGGCAGGGCCGGATTTACCTATTTTCATGACGTAGAAAAAACACATTTTTAATATAATAGACCTAATATTACCACCCAAGCAAACAAAAATATTTCTTAATCAGTGGAAACCGATACAGTGTTTTCTATCGGAATAAGCGCTTGCGTTCAGTCAATAAAAATCGAATAGTTCTTAATTTGTTTGAGAACTGAGAAAGACCATACCACATAGTCGTGGCCACATAACCACCTCCGGGAGTGCATTATTTCTCTAATAATTTTAACGGCCTGGAGTCCCAACCACACATTAAGACATTGTTCAGATAATTTGTTTCAAGACATTTGACATGTTTTCATCCTGAAATCTCGTGTGGGTTGAACTAATTTTTTTACGCACCTCATCCCAAACCTTCTGTTGCAAATTCCAAAACGTCATTTTAGAGCTGATAACAGAGGCTTGAGCCATTGATATGCAGGCTTACGCAGTTATTAATGCAGTCTAATGCAGTTATTAGAGAGAGGGAGAACCTCGCTACTGAGAAATGTAATGTAGCGTTTCAGCTGCGAAACTATTTTACTGATAAATTCGCGGTGCAGCGCTGACAAGAAGTTTCTGTTCGTGTCTCCGCGTGTCTGCACTGTGCGCGCGTCTGTGAGAGAGACTGGGAGAAAGAAAGAGTGATTTCCGTAG
>NW_015509439.1:4671-5772 GCF_001515645.1 Sinocyclocheilus grahami | reverse complement strand
TCATTGAATCTGCTGTTAAAAATGAAAATAGTAGTGAGTACCGATCGAGTCATAAAATTAATAATCGAGTGATTATCGGCCAATCGATCGGAGCATCCCTAATATATATATACTGTATATATATATATAAATAATGGGAAGCTAACGTGCCCTTTTTTACCTTAAATAAGTGACGTGACATGTGGCCAAGTATGGTGACCCGTACTCGGAATTAGTGCTCTGTATTTAACCCATCCAAAGTGCACACACACAGCAGTGAACACACACACACCGTGAACACACACCCGGAGCAGTGGGCAGCCATTTATGCTGCGGCGCCCGGGGAGCAGTTGGGGGTTCGGTGTCTTGCTCAAGGGTACCTCAGTCGTGGTATTGAAGGAAGAGAGCGCTGTACATTCACCTCCCCCACCTACAATCCCTGCCGGTATGAGACTCGAACCAGATAAAGTGGCTAATATGGCCAAAGAAGTTATTTTGTTTTATAAATAAATGTTCATTTAAAACATTAAAATGAGACTTCAATTAAAAGTTCAGGTTAAAAAAAACACAAAGCAGTCTACTTTTAAGATGCACATATTGTTTACTCTGGCACATTTGCACTCTATATATGATGGATGAGGATGGAGGGCTGAAGTCTCCATTACTGTCCCTTGAATAGAGAACAGAAGCTTTTCTTTAGGAGCAGGAACATGAACACCTCCTGATCACAGTCACAGAGAGGAGCAGTGAATGGAGGTGAGAGATGGAGGTGTAAGAACGCTGGTAAAAACAGCACGTCTGATACAATGTTCCAGCATCTCGTTCTAAAGCACATGCTGAGATATAATGAAACTTACAGACATTTCCATTTTTGTGCTTTTTCCATTCATTCATTCACTCTTATCTCATGTCAAACCAATATGACTGTCTTTATTCTTTGCAACAGCTTCACAGCGCCTTTTTATACATTGAAGGTAAATTTAAATGGACAATGTCAATTTCCAAATATGACAAATAACATAACTGAAAGTATCAAAAACTTTAGCAGTAACAAAAATCACAGAATTTCAGATTCTAAAATCTAGTCTAGTAGTCTAGTAATAGGTCAATATATATCGACCA
>NW_015509439.1:2254-3106 GCF_001515645.1 Sinocyclocheilus grahami | reverse complement strand
GCCACACAGAATCTATCTGCACGAACATGCACTATATATTCAGAAAGCATCATCATAATAGCCTTCAGCAAGTCTAAGAGGAGGTGAGGAAGTGGAGTAGAAAACTGAATCACGAACGATCATGCTCTAATGTTCACAGTGTCTTCACAGGCCATCATGATTGTGCTGCGCTGCAGACGCAGAAGAAGAAGAGATCTGGCATCCTGCAGACATCAGCTGCTTTTCATTTCAGGGCCTCATGGGTAATTTTAGCATAGGCGCACAGGACTCGCCCAAGCTGATGTATGCTTGTTTTCTCGCTCTCAGGCTGTAATTGGTTACAAACAAACGAGGACGGAGCGCAGCGGGAGGCTGGATTAGATGGAGGGTGTTTTGCACTCACACTCATAAGGGCAAATTGGAGATATCGGAGACCTGTAAGACCTCTGCACATCCACAGAGTCCTTCCAGACAACAGACGTGTGACTAAACTAAAAACAAACCAATTATTCTCAGCGGGAGCTGAAAACTGAGACCGGATTAAAGGATCTTGGAGTAACAAAAACACTATCCTACCACATACTGTATTATTACATGAACGTCCAGGTCAGACTTTATGTTATCCTAATTACCAACAAAAATGTGTCAGAACACCTACAGAAAAGGCAACAGTAAAAGCATAAGTCAAGAGCATATAAAAAAGCAAATGACTAGGGATTTCTCAGCATGGCTGATTTGCTGATCTTTATTTTATTTATTATTATTTATTTATTTATTATTATTATTATTAAAATATTAAATACAAGGTATTAAAGACTATATTTATATTTAAAAATATATTATTATTATTATAGTATTATAATAAATTATTAT
>NW_015509439.1:0-1604 GCF_001515645.1 Sinocyclocheilus grahami | reverse complement strand
AAATATCGGATCAGCTTTCCAGCGCTGGAGAAAACTCAAGGAGCGAAAGGTCTGCGATCGGACGCTGAGGTTGCTTTGTTTCTTCTGGATAGGTGAGAAACACCGTGTCTGCGCCGCAACAGTCTATCTAGTACACTGGACACGACAAAGCGACGGTTGAAAATCATTTGAAATTTGTGTCAATATGTCATGAATAGAACGCAGCAGCAGTTTTCTGTCGGGGATTTGTCGTGTCGTGCCGCATCCAGTGTAGACCATAAATATGTATATATATCTGGGTAGACAGCATCACTGATTATAATGAGTTCCATAGTATTTTGTTGTGCCACGCCACTCGCGTCCGGTGTAGACACGGTGTAACATTGGTTTTACTTTGTTTCACAGCTAATCATTGCCTGGGTTGCGTATGTATGTGTGGGGCGGAGCTATCAAAATAGGGGCGAGACCCTTTTGGGGTAGGGGCGTGTTTGTTTTGGTGATTTCAAATGCCAACATTTGCTACCAGAAATCTCTTACCCCACCTTTAATAGTCAAGTGATTTCAGTTTTCTAACTCAACAGCACATTGAAAATATCAAATCCATTCTATCAAAATCTGTGGACTAAAGGACTAATACAGATTTTCTGCATGGATGAGCAGACAGTAGGGATGCTCCGATCGATCGCCCGGAGATTGGTATCAGCCGATAATCACATTTTATGACTCACTACTATTGGCCGATCTCACGAACAGATCGCAATTTGATGACTTTAACGCGTGATGACGTACATTATGCGTGGGGACATATATGATTTGGCACCACAATCATGTCATTGCCGGTGTGGAAATGCTATGACGTTTTGAGAAACAATGAAAAATTTGCTATTTGTCGTGTATGTTTTGCATGATGATATGATGAATGGATGGTTCATTTGTAACAGCAGATTCAGTGACGTTAGAGCTGATCTGCACCTCACTGCACGCATCTGCGGCACGTTACGGCTCCACGGGAACCGGAGCTGATCGCGGCTGCTCTAGTCAGTGCTTGAGTTTATACCGGCCAGCTGCGGCACGTTTCTGAAGCGGCTCTCCGTGCTGCTTGGCTAAAAATAGTCTTTTGTGAGTTTCTCAGCGTGGAGGACGGAACAAAACCTCATCGGAGCCGTAAGGGATAACGGTAACATAACATGCTGATCGTGGGCTGCTTTTAAATGAACATTTATTTATAAAACAAAATATCTTCTTTGGCCATATTAGCCTACTCAATAGCATTAACACAAGCTTTACTCCTTTCAAACTTTATCTGGAATGTCACCGTTTCTGTCACTGCAACTTAAATCGGGATCAGGCGAACGCACACACACACACACACACACACACACACACATACATACACACACACAAAATCGTCTGCCTCATGAAAAAAATTTATTTTAAAAAAATGCAGTTAATATTTCCATCATTTATGATTTATTTTATCCACCCGCGACCCACCTGCAAATAATCAGAATGCATTTTTATTACCAGACCCGAGGATTATCCGCTGCGGCTGTGGATATAGGAAAAGCAAAATATGTTTACTGCATAAATCAGACGGACTTACTGAAAATGCAAATTAATTCTCT
>NW_015509438.1:14728-15184 GCF_001515645.1 Sinocyclocheilus grahami | reverse complement strand
TGCAAAGCAACAAAATGTGATTATTTTAAAGGAGGTGATTCTTTTCTATACCCACTGTATAAGAGCTTATATCCTGTGACGCTCCTGCTGAGTGTTTGTCTCGGCTCCTGACAGTGTTTATACTAACCTGAGAAATACAGTCGTCACATCTCTTACCTTCACATTTCTTTATAGGAGGAAAGCAGGAGCCTGTGCTGTAAGATGTCAAATGATCAGGCATGAAACTCAGCTCGATGGCTTTATTTTGAGTGCCATAAAATGGTTTATTCAAATGATTCTTCTAAAGCTGCGTACAGCTCGAAACCTCACTTAAGCTCTCCCAGAAGTTGTGATAGAAGTCAGCTGAATTCAGTCATGCCCCACATTGAGCCTAAACTGAGGTCTGATAGGGTTATAGTGAGATAAATGTTTAATTCCCCGAAGAAAAAGTTCAGGGAAATGCATTTCTGCATACGT
>NW_015509438.1:12433-14677 GCF_001515645.1 Sinocyclocheilus grahami | reverse complement strand
GTTTATGATGGAAGCAACTGGGAATCACATCAGAGTGGAAAGCAGCATGACAAATGTTATAATTTTACATCATTATATGAGAGCAGCTTTACTTGTTCAGATCAAATCAGCTTTATTGTATAGCGCTTATATAATACAGATTTTTTTTTAAAGCAACTTTTCAGTAATAAACAAGAAAATAACAGAATCACTGATGGGAAACTATTAGTTTAATATTTTTAAATTCAAAGTGACTGCTAGATAACTCTGTATGTCTTAGTTTTTTGATCAGATTTTTACTCCAGGACATGCAATGACATTTTTTTCCTTAATGTTCCTACTTAAAGAATCACCCTTTAATTAAATAACAGTCTGTTTGGGCAGCATGTTAAGTAAGTAAGTAAAAGTTTATTTATATAGCACCTTTCACAGACAAGGAGGAGTGCTTTACAATAAACATCAAATCAAAACAAATTAAATACCACCAAAAAACAACAAAAATGTAATAACAGCCAAACCATATTGTTAATTAAAAGTGTTTTTGAAAGATTCTACAGAACCCATAGTTTTCAATGTTAAAGGGAGAGCGTTCCAGAGCCTTGGAGCCACAACACTGAATGCACGGTCACCTTTTCTCTTAAGACCTCAAAGACCGACCAGGGGAGTGTGCATGTAATAGATCCTGGATATAAGAAGCTGCCTGACCATGCAGGGCTCTTTAAGTAATAACTAAAATTTTAAAATGCATTGTAAAACCAATAGGAAGCCAATGAAGGGCCTTAAGCACGGGAGTAATGTGTGACCTCCTGCTGGTCCTGGTCAAAAGCCTTGCAGCTGCATTCTGTACAACTTGTAAACGATCCATGGAAGATTTGTTCAAACAAATGTACAGAACATTGCAATTCTCCATCAGTGAAGAGAAAAAGGCATGCACAAGCATCTCCATCTCTTTTTGTGAAACTATAGGTCTAATCTTAGCAATGTTTCTGAGATTAAAAAATGTGGATGAGATGATGTAAAGAGAGAAGTGCAGTCACATGTTCTGGGGTCAGAGGTCAGGGGTCGAGTTACAGGGTGCGTTGAGATGAGGGGTGCCTCTTACATTCTGTCCACTTTCCCTGCTGTTATGTGACGAGCTGTGACGCATTTACTGACGCAGTGTGCATATCTCTCTTCTGTAGGCATCGCTCATTTTCTCAGAAAGGACAGAGAGATGCATGTTTGGTTCTCTGGAAACAGCAGTGTGTTGAGAGAAACCATTTCAAGATGTTACAAAGACTCATCAATACTTCATATCAAGCATACTGAAGATTAAACACACAAATATGATTACAAAAGTAGTTTAACTCGTGATTTGAGATGTTACAAAGAGCATCTTGAGTTTCAACGAGTCAGTGTTTTTATTTTGTGAAAAGTGACTTAGAAATAGTGCCGAATCTGAAGCATTTCTTATTCATTTTACATACCCATTCTTTGTTTTTCATACCTGTATTTTGTTTTATTAATATCAAAAACTTTGTTATCTTCAGGTGCACAAAATCCCTGATTTGCAGTGTGGTTTCATACTTTTGGTCCGTGCTGTATATTTTTGAAAAATATCCTGTTGATTTTTTCCATGCAAAAAAATGTTTGATATTTAGTGCATGAATCATAACCAGATTCAGACAGTGGCATAAAAAGTTCTGACCTATTTGTGTTACTAACCGCTGGCCCAAATACCAACACGGGGACTTCATGAAATACTAAATGATACACCGTCTGAGTCACTGGCCATTTACAGGCCTAAAGTCAAGGGTTATGAATGGGCTCTGTCTTGTAGTGAGACATCATTTATTTTTGATATGCGAAAACAAATTCAGTGTGTTAGTCCATTTATGAACATTAATGTATATATTCACTTATCCTATTTGTCTTTTGTAATCTCCCACAGGTGCATCCTAGGAGACATCGTCTGCTGCTGGAGGTGTTTGATGAAAATCGTTTGGTATGTACATGAATGCATTGATTTACTGTGATGTCAATCAAATCAGTTAGAGATGTTTGTACATTACTGTTCAAAAGTTTGGGGTCGGTACGATTTTTAAAATGTCTCTTCTGCTCACAGAGGCTGCATTTATTTGAAGAAAAAAAATCAGTAAAAACGGTAATATTACCAAAATTATTACCAATTCAAATATATGTTTTCTATTTTAATATATTTTAAATTGTAATTTATTTCTTTGATGTAAAGCTGAATTTTCAGCATCATTCCTCCAGTCTTCAGTG
>NW_015509438.1:10798-12423 GCF_001515645.1 Sinocyclocheilus grahami | reverse complement strand
TGCTCGAGAAACATTTCTGATTATTATCAATGTTGAAAATAGTTGCGCTGCTTCATATTTTTGTGGAAACGGTGATAAATCTTTTTCAGGATTTTTTGATGAATAGTCCAAAAGAACAGCTTTTATTTGAAACAGAATTTTTTGTAACATTTTAAATGTCTTTAATTCAATGCATCCTCTGCTGAATAAAAATATTTTTTTATTTTTAGGTTGTGAAATATATTCTTTGTCCGGTCTGCTATTGAAGTATCAAAATTAGAGTTATGTATAATTTCTGCACCCATAGTGGCACCAAATGACATTGCAATCTGCTTTTTTTTTTAGTTGCCTGATAAAGAAATATTGACTTAACTACCATTAGACCATCAGATTGAGGCAGGACTGCTTGTTTGGCTTTACAATGGTAGACGTGTTCGATGGTAATGAAACATTACACAGTTCAACAGTCTCAAATATATTCGGCTTGTTAGTGTTGGGTTCAGGTCTGTAAAATCAGCAGCTACCTGAGCGTCAATGTGTAATAAATGAACAAGGATGCCTTTTTGCAAGTAGCCACCTTAAAGCTCAGGTCTGGGAACTGAAATTTACCTTTGGGTGTTGTTAAACGTGAAAAGTAACTGCTCTGAAACGCATAAAAGTGAATGAGGCGTGACCGGTGTTAGGGGGGTTCTCTCCGTCACACGCCTCCCTGAATAATGAGGAAGGTTAATAAAACGCTTGCATAAAAGACCCAGTGTTCAAGTAAGAACAGTAGCTCTTGATAAGACAATAAACCGTTGTCGCCCTCCTGCAAGTGACCGATAGCTTAACCCAGTTACTGGTTGTAAGAAAAACTTGTATGTCATTGCTAGAATGTGTTCGCTGGCATGAACCAAGCATGCACGCTATTTGTGTCTCCTGAGGAATGTGATAGCTATGTCTTTCCTACTGTTTAGGAAAGTCTAGAGAAAAACACGTTTTCATTTCTAGGTTTGTGCCAGTAGATAATGTTTCTTCTGTGATCAATCACACTTCATTTTCATTTGAAATTCATGCAATTAGCCTAGTCTTTGTTTTAGAATTCTAAAATCCTAAAACTTTATTTCCAGGCACACAAAATGCAGAAATCCCTGATTCAGTCTCACTTATATTGCATTGTGATTTGAAATGCGTGCAATTACCCCATTCTTTGTTTTAGACTCGCAAAATCCTAAAACTTTGTTCATTTCCAAGTGCACGAAATGCAGAAATCCCTGATTCAGTCTCTCTTATATTTCATTGCGATTTGAAATGCATGCAATTACCCCATTCTTTTTTTTTTTTTTTAGAATTCCAGAATCCTAACACTTTGTTCATTTCCAAGTGCACAAAATGCAAAAATCCCTGATTCAGGCTGATTTATATTTAATTTTTATTCATGTAAGCAGGATGATTTCCTGTACTGGTTCTGTGCACTGTGGTAACTGCAATTGCCCCTGATTGATGAGATGGCATTTCTCTTTGACAGAAGCATGGTCTTAAATGACTGCAACAGCGGGTGTCAGATGACACGTGATGTGGCACATGTCCATATGTGAGCTGGCACAACAAGCTCAAGATTTGATTTGGAGGCACTCTTTTGGCACAAACAGGCTTGATTCCGTCTG
>NW_015509438.1:3343-5338 GCF_001515645.1 Sinocyclocheilus grahami | reverse complement strand
CTGGTTTAAATGGACATGAAGGATAAAGTAGTTGTGCAGTGTGTTATGTGTGTAATTCATGTAGTTTCCTGCAATCTAGACTGAATATTTGTTGTTCAGAAATCTGACATGATCCTGTCTCCAGGTCTCAGACTGAACAGACTTTTCTGCTATAGAAATGTGTCCCGATTGGGGCTCGGGTCCAGCTGTAGATCACGGTTTCTCAGTTTCCCGCTCAAGGACACTGTCACACCTTGTGCTCGCTGATGGGAATGGTTAACACATGACTGTGTGACCTCTGCCAAAGGTCAATGCAATCAGCAGCGCTCCTAAAGAGCTGTCAGATGTCTGTGTGTACAAGCGCCGGGGGGTTTGTTGGTGTGTGAATGTGTTGTGTTTTTCCACAGCGCTTTCTGTGCTTGATTAGCTCTTATCAGTCAACAGCGCAGCGCTCGTAATCTCTTCAGCAGTGTCTCTCCTCCCACAGTGCTTGAAAACCTAATGGATTTATGAAAATAATTAGATCTCGCTCTGTAACAGCTGCTTGATTCAGACTTTGTACTCGTTCTTGGCCTTTTGTGCACGACTAACTACAATGCATTTAGAAACAAATCTTCATAATCTTTCACTGAAATGCAGTTAGGCTGCGGTTTTAAGTAATGCAGCCCTTCTTCAATGTATATACATTTTTAAATAGTTATGCAGCAATTGAATTCTGGTTAATGCATTGCAAATGGCGATCAAGTTTTATTCCTTTTTGTAACATTTAATATCCTTGTTCAATGCAAAATGCATCACATGTATGGAAATAAAATGAGAATGCCATTTAATGTTAACTTAACATTTTAAGATCTCATTTTCACAGCCGTTGTCATACCTCCAAATCAAAGTTGATGTTTTGGATTATTATGCTAATGTTAGTTAATATTTGGGTCTGTTTATATGGTATGAATGTGTGTCAAACTGAACTGTCTTACTGTCTTGAAAGACTGGGATTCATTTGCTTATATTTTGCAGGGTTTTCTTCTGCATACAGTGTTTCCATAAGACCACTGGAAGGACAACAAACTCTGCCCTTTTAGTTTTACATAAAGCATCTCCAGAAAGATCAGAAATGAGCACAATCTTTGTTCAATGTGATCGTGAGCAAGTGTTTGTCAGGTGTTTTGCAGTAGTAAACCCGCAGTCACGCTCCACTTGTAGCAGAAAATAGTTCACTTTGAGCCTCCTTCATTAAGCTTCTTCAAACGTTTGGCATCATTTACCGTTTTCCTTCTCATTACCGGGGCAGACGGGACTGATTGTATACAGATAGTTTGACAACATTTTTCCATTTTTGCTTCGCTAACATGTTGCCTTATTTCACAATGGATAAAGGTGTGTTCTTGCTGTAGTTTATGGTACTATACCTGCTATATTATACTCTGGCAAACTATGCCAGCATTCTGGCAATTCAGTACTATGCTATACTATAATATACTGCAGTACTATTACTGCTTGGACAATTTTTACATGTCCTAAGAATTTTCATCTCAGTGGAAAATTTATCTTGGATTTATCTAGGAAAGTTTGTCTTAAGATTTAAAAGATATATATATATTTCTTTTCTTCTTTCTTTCTTTCTTTCTTTCTTTCTTTCTTATTATATCATTTTTGTTTATTTTTGTTTTATTTCATTAATTATTTTAGTTTTATTTCATTTATTCAGTACATACTTGGAATACTATACCCATAGAAATAAGAAATATTACATCTCTTGCTCCTTTTTCTGAATCGGTAAAAGGGTGGTTATTGGATAATCAAATATGTCTTCATAATTTGAAGTAGTGTTTTTTATTTATTTTTTTTTTATTTTTTTTTTATATATATATATATATATATATATATATATGTGTGTGTGTGTGTGTGTGTGTGTATACATATATATATATATAATTTTAAGATTAAAAAACATGCAAAATACAGTTTCATAGCCATTAAAGGGGTCATATGATGCGATTTAAATTTTTCCTTTCT
>NW_015509438.1:1584-2311 GCF_001515645.1 Sinocyclocheilus grahami | reverse complement strand
CAGTTGTTTCTGTGACTTGATTCTCTGATGTGTGTTTTCTGTTTTCTTGATTTTCTGCAGACGAGAGACGACTTCCCTTTAAAAAACGATTTAATATTTAAACTATATAATAGTCTTTATAAAACACTGTAATCTTGCAGTACCTTTTGTCGTATCTAGCTTAATAACTGAGATGACACTAACAGAGTTTTCTCCCAACATGCTTTTATTTAATTGAGTCTGTCATCTCATCTGGGGCCCGGCGGAGTGGCAGAACCGCTCTGTGGTTTGACCCGAATACAGCACAAACAGGAATATATGAGGTCTTAAGAACGAGGGAAGATATGTGTTATAGTCATCATCACAGCTTTATGAGCGCTGTAAAAACCTGAACGACCCTTTGATAGCGAGTAAGTCATTTGCAAGGAAGTCATATATTGCATGTAGGTGGACACGTTTTAGCGCAAGGTCAGTCGTTATTTCATTCTGCCCTCACTACCATACAACAAAACATCTGACAGCGTTCTGAACACCGAAGGCATTTAAGCCTCATTTAGGTGACGTGTATTTAACTTGCCATATTGTTTCGGTTAGCGTAATGACAGTGTGTGTATAAAACCTGGTATAAAATGTATTCAAAATGCTTCATGGAAGCCAGCCGTTGAAATAAAAAGCAGCAGCTGGAAAAGGTTTGTGGATGGGAATGATTTTGTTCCGAAAACACACGTTCTCGTTCTCGTTCTCGTTC
>NW_015509438.1:0-1376 GCF_001515645.1 Sinocyclocheilus grahami | reverse complement strand
TGATATGAAGCAGATCAAAAGCAGAGAGGATTTCTCTGTGTGTTCATATTAGGGTGTTCTTGTAGGGGTGTGCGATATTGAAAAAAAATGTTTTAGATTTTGGTGGGATTTTTCGTTAACGATAATTAAATTATATTTTGTGTATTTTTATGCTGGTACCTTAACTGGTTTAGGCCTGTCATGGATAAATAAATATGACACTAAAACCACCAGTAGGTGGCGCCAGGTCCCTGTTATAAATGAGTGATTCATTGAATCATTCATTCAAACGATTCGTTTAAAACTGCTGATTCATTTAGAAATGTGCAAGTGGAATCTTTATGAATGGATTGTTGAATCATTGACTCAAATGGTTAGTTCGAAAACAGATTCATTCAAGAACGAAACGCTGCAGTGTTACTCTGAGACATGCAAAATGCTCTGATCCGGCTTTGATTGGAACTATTTTCGTTGGCGAAACAGAAAAAAAGCAGACAATATTTTGACTGAAATATAACTCGCTTAATATTAACTGCTTGTTTTTTTAACTGTTGTATAAAATTTAAATCTAATTTGTGATGGCGCCTGCGCTAACATTCAGGAAAGTGGCATGCTTGCATGTGTGATGTTACTTAACTAAATCATATCTTATGAATATAAAGAACAAAAGCCTTTACAGAGATATTTTTTGCTTTCATAACTTAAATTATTGAGGCATTTTAACTAACAGGCTTCGTCTTGCAGTCAATGCTTTTCGACTCTCAAGATGTGTTTTTGTTTGTTTTTTGCAAAGTAAGTGATACACTCGATCGATGTCAGCTTGCACGTCATTACAACAACAATTTTGATATTATCATAGATTATAAATATCGCCCACCCCAGTTCTAGGGTGTTCTGGGTGGTTGCTATGTTTACATACTGACCAAAGTCAAAAGATGTAAGAAGAGCGATAGTTTCAGAATCCTGAATGCTGTGAGCAGATAAACACATTGAGATCAGCACCGATTTATCGGCCAATAATCGGCCGATTGTTTAAAAACAGCGGATGATCAGGGCTGATTATGTCCTGTAAATAAAAAGGGGATGGAAAAATGTGTCAGACAGTATCTTGTGTGAAGAACATGTTTCTTGTGTTGACTTTAGGGCTGTCCAAATTAAAGCAATAATAACGCATTAACGCAGCACCTTTAGTTAGCTGTAGTTCAAGCCAGGGTTGCCAGATCCACGGTTTTCCCTTCACCTAACATTATTTTTAACACACCTCTAATCCAATAATCGCGAAGACATTTGTGCTTTGCTACTTCTGATAAGCTTTCAAAACCGGTACATTTTATTTCAAAATTAACATTATAAACGCCGTTTTGACACTCTTTTTTATTTTTATATCTAAGAAGAAA
>NW_015509437.1:7875-9003 GCF_001515645.1 Sinocyclocheilus grahami | reverse complement strand
ACTCGCCCCCTCAGTCTCAGCTAATGGAGGTAGTTACTTGTGCCGTGGCCAAGTTAAACATCGACTGGCCCGCCGAGAAACAGGCTGAACTGCAGAAAAGCAAACTCAGTGAATGCGGAGTAAGTCACTACCTCCACACCGAAGCCTACCTTTCTTCCCCGATCTCCACACTGATCTCCCTGATCTCCACACTTCTCAGCTGGCTCCAGTCATTATGCCAACGTGGCGTGGCTGAATGATCATGGCTATGGGGCAATGCCTCGGGTCTAACAGATGCTCGCAAGCTATCTGTCCCCCGGCACGGCATCGTCCTTGAAGGCTCCAGCATTGCCCTCCAAGCTGCAGACCACCTCAGTGCTGGTGGGCAAGGGGTACGCGGCAGCAGGTCAGGCTTTTGCTTGCTTGCACACCATGGCGGTGTTGCAGGTTTACCAAGCCGATCTGCTGAAAGAGCTGGATGAGGGCGAGGAAATTAAGTCTGAGGATATCACCGAGCTCAGACGAACCGCTGATCTGTCTCTCTGTGCCACCAATGAGACCGCCTGCGCCATCGGCAGGTCTATGGCAGCATAGGTGGCGGCGGAGAGACACCTGTGGTTGACCCTGTCCGATATGAAGGAGAAGGACAGGGACTACGTCATGGACGCCCCGCTTGCGCCTTCTGGCCTGTTCTGTGAAGCCGTCAATTCCGTCGTCGATAGGTATCAGGAGGCTCGTAAACAGTCGGCTGCATTTTAGCAGTTCCTCCCTCACCGCTCTCTAGCTCTTGGGGCTGCCGGGCGGGAGCAGCCCCTTCCGTGTACCAGTTCCTCGTACCGGGAGGCACAAAAGCAGAGCGTCTCCTCCCATGCTCCCCCGCATTGGAACCGGGAGCGTCAGCGACGCTCTAGGCCGGGGTCTTCTAAGGTGAAGCCGGATCTGCGGACCGTTCTTCTGTCTAAGAAGACCTCGGCCAAGAAGTCCTGACACTCATGGCTCAGGACTTCTAAGAGCAGGCTCCTCTGGGGAAGAGAGGTGTCTAATCATACAGTGCCTGTCTCTCCTCAGTGCCCTGCCACCCACGGTGCTTCAGGGCGCAGCGGTCTCTAGCGAGCGCTTCTCTCAGTCCCCGCCCGGAAACGTAGCGGT
>NW_015509437.1:0-7265 GCF_001515645.1 Sinocyclocheilus grahami | reverse complement strand
GGCGTGGCTGATTCTTAACTTTTATAAAGAATATCTCTTTGGATTTGAGACTTTAGTCTTTGCAAATTTACAGATCTTCTTTATGCACCAAGAGCTTGTAACACTCCAAAGAGAAAGGAAAAAATGAAATCGCATCATATGACCCCTTTAAAAAGGCGACTTTTCAGGAGCTCTGTAGCACGCATCGTTTGATCTACACTCACCAAAATTCATACACATATAGGTCTCATCAGGCCGAACAACTTTCATGCTGACCGTCAGTGCTCTGCCCAACAGGAAGTTGGCTATTTAAGGTTTTGTGAAAAGTGCATGCTGTGGAATTTGATATACTCCTATGAGGGTTTCCAACCGATTGCCACCAAACTCGGTGAACATGATCTCAAAACATGGGGGATGCTAAATTGCAAAGAGATTTTTGATATCTCGAACGGTTTGCTCGTGGCAAGGTGATGAATTTATGGTGAGAAATGAGAAACAGGAAGTGTCTAATAACATACACATGCATTGTCTGATTCTGATCAAACTTCAGGGGTTTTTTTTGGTGTATGATGCCGATCGCATACATGTGAGTATTAGAAGTCAAAGTTATAGCGCCACCAACTGAAATCAGGAAGTGTGTCATTTTCAAAATGCTTTTAATGCAAATTTTTATTTTATTTAAAATCTTATTTTTACCCGATTTGCTTCAAACTTCATCAGATTAATGTCAAAACACGGCCGATGTAAAACTGTTGAGGGGATATTGATATCTAAAATTTTGTTGCCATGGCAATGTGTCAAACTTGAATATTCTTTTCTGGTGATTTTGGGGCAGATAACATTCTTAGAATTTCATGAAACTCAACACACATATAAGTATTAATGATATATAGACACTGGCAAAAGCTCATAAAAGGGCGGGGATGAGGCACTCTATAGCGCCACCTTTTGACAAAACTTTGGGGGTTAGTTTTAGCTACAGTCACCAAACGTGGTACATATATTGTTCTCATCAAGCCGGACAACTTTCTAATTTACAGTAATTAGCTACGACCAACAGGAAGTCAGCTATTTTGATTTGAATGTGGATTTTTGGAAAAATATTGCTGTGAATTAATGCATACTCCTCAGAGGAGAAAAATACTATACACACCAAACTTTTCCTACATGATGCCAAAACATTGAGGAACTTAAATTGCAGATGGATTTTGGATAGCTTGAACAGTTTTGCTGTGGTGATTTATTAAAATATCAGTAAAAAAGAAAACAGTAATTGTCTTATATTATTAAAGTGCCTTTTCCAAACTCTTCAAAACTTTTTACTTATAGAGAACAAGTCATTCTGAGGAAACTTGCTTCGTTAAAAAAATGCATCATGCTCAGAGGCCACAAAAAATTAAAACTATCACTCATTATTGGTGTCAGGTAAAGACCGTAATACCAAGGATGAACTCCATCTGGTGTTTATGCACCAAGAGTTTGTAACACTCCAAAGAGAAAGGAAAAATTTGAATCGCATCATTTCGCAATCGCAAAAGATTTGTAATCCTTTAACCTTAATCCTGATCAGCTAATTAGCTGTGTATCAGAATGAAAACAAATGCATAGAATCAGTTGAAATGTTACAGCCGTTCTGTACTCTCAGTATACATCTAAATAATTATTGTAGAAATGCTTTTAGAGCATTAAAATCATTTTTAAAAATCTTTAAAGAAAAAATAATTACAACTTTTATTTATCCTACCTCTCTCACTGATAGGATAAAAAAATATAATGTATTAAAACTTTTTTAACTTAACATTAATTAACATTAATAAATGCTTTATAATTGTTGTTCATGTTAAATAATATAGTTTTTAACATTAGTTAATTCACAACTAACAAACTAAGTATGAACAACATATTTTTACTGTATTTATTTGTGTTATTAAAAAAATTGTTTATGTTAGTTCATGGTACAGTAACTGATGTACATTAACTATAAATTTTAATGAATAATGTAGTAGTCAATTTTGAACATAATATTAACTAAGATTCATAAATACTATATAAATATTGTTCATGTTAACTTATATAATGTTAAAAACTAAAACCTTATTGAAAAGTGTTACAAAAGTTTTATATATTGTTCTCTTTGTGTGTGTGAGTGTGTGTGCGCGTTTTTGTGACAAATGAGGACATAAATTTGTATAATGACAAAGGTATGACATAGGTATTACAAGGAGAAGGTGACTTTTCAGGACATTACCCCATGTCCCCACTTTTCAAAACGCTTATAAATCACACAGAATGGAGTGTATTGAAAATCTGAAATAGCACAAAGTCTCCTGTGAGGGGTAGGTTTAGGGGTAGGGTTGGTGTAGGGCAATAGAATATACGGTCTGTACAGTAGAAAAACCATTACGCCTATGGAGAGTCCCCACTTTTCACAAAAACAAACCTGTGTGTGTGTGTGTGTGTGTGTGTGTTTTATGATTGCTTTTATGCAGCAAATATGCATTAAACTGTTCAAAAGTGACAGTATAATGTTACAAAAGAATATATTTCAAATAAATTCTGTTCTTTTGGACTTTCTATTCATCAAATAATCCTGGGGGAAAATAAGCAGCAAGTTTTAATATTGATTATAATAAGAACCATTATTGATGACTGAGCACCTATGGAACAGCAAACCTGCATATTAGAATGATTTCATGTGACACTGAAAACAAATGAATGAAGCCTTTCATAAGAGACTTTATTTAAAAAGCAATGTTTCTAAACGTTTGAGAAGTACTGGAAATATACTGGAACTTCCAACGGGTACCCCATGTGTACAATTAAATATACTGCTGGATCTTTAATGTTGTGGGACTAATGTTTGTCGGAGGTCCTGGACATCTTGTTCAGATACATGGTATCATGGATTCTATCAAATAACAACAGATAAATAATCAAAACCTGACTGACTCTGCTAGAAATCTCAAAATGGGCCATGTTTGGATCTTCCAACAAGGCAATGGTCCAAAAACAAACATAAAAATCAACACAAAAATGGGTCACTGAGCACAAAACAAAGGCTCTGCCATGGCCCTCCTAGTTCCCTATAGAAAATGAGTATGGTTAACTGAAGAGGAGAAGAACCAACATGAACCTGGGAATATGGGATTAGGAGTGATTCTGCGTGAAGGAACGGTCTATGATCTCTTGTCAGGTGTTCTCTAAACTGATCAGGCATTATAGGAAAGACTAAGAGCTGTTATCTTGACAAATGGAGGTTTCAAAAAGTATTGAATAAAAGGGTGTCAATAACTGTGGCCAACGTGTATTTCATAATGAGATTTTTCCCCCATTTTCAATTGTTTTATTTCAATGAAAGGTGTGGATTTTTTTGAATGAAAGATCAAAAGGATTAACGATGCAGATTTAGTTTTTACAGGCTTTTTTGTTCATATTTGCCAAGGGTGTCAATAATTCTGGCCACGACTGTATAATATGGTTATTGGGTGAAATATAATTGCCATTACATTTACACCCAAATGGTAATTAATCTACAGTAAACTGCCTAAATAGTTTGAACTCAATCAGGCTGAGTATTTGTGTGCCTGAGAACTTTTATCAAGCCTAACAGATGTCTCTCACAATGGATGATTA
Organism: Sinocyclocheilus grahami; assembly: GCF_001515645.1. Taxonomy (NCBI): domain Eukaryota; kingdom Metazoa; phylum Chordata; class Actinopteri; order Cypriniformes; family Cyprinidae; genus Sinocyclocheilus; species Sinocyclocheilus grahami. The sequence continues at coordinate 3,653 of NW_015509437.1, read as the reverse complement.
ATTTGCTTTCATCTTGTGTGCTTTCATAAATGCCTTACAAAAGAGTGTGTTAATAGATTATTTTGCCTCACTAATGGAATCTTTTACAATACAAAACAACACATTTGTTTATAAACCACTCATTTTATTCATGAACATTCACTCAAATTTCTCGTTTTTTTTTGTTTGGTTGGGATTCTTTCTCTATGCATTATAATTGTCAACATTTTGTATGCCACTTTAACATAAAAAGGCTTCCAGTGTTCTAGGAGAAGGCCAAAATGATGGAAGCTGTCGCCATGGTTCCTCAGTTCTTGAGCTAATTTAATTCACCGGTCCAGGAGTATCTTGAGACATACTTATTTCTTTCTGCAAAGCATCAAATCAATCATCAGGACTTTGTTCTAAATGTTTTCACTGTGTACTATGTTCACTTCATAGTACACTGACAAAAAATGGTGTAGGGTTCACTTTTCACTCATAAATGGCTACAGTAGTAAATTTCACAAATAATTACAAAGAAATGGCAAGTGACACGTTGAATAATACATGACATTTTGAAGTAAAAAAAAGAAAGAAAAACTAACAGTAATTTTTGTCAAATGTATTCCAACAACTTCAAACATGGATGGATGAAGAGTTCACAATAACATGCATTTAGAAAATGAGTAGGGTGAATTTTCATGCTGACTTTATCACATCAAGAAATTTTTCATTTGATTAGAAAAATCAGCAAGTTTGTTCTGACGTACTGTAAACATGCCAAAACAACAGTAACAAATCATCACAGAACAGATTCAGATGAGCGATTCTAAATATAACCTATGGTTCCAAATGCAATATTTACCAATTAATCCTTTTAATTCATAAATATTGCAAGCATGCCAACACCAGGCTGATGACTTCCAAATTCCAAAAGACCTCTCACATGTTGTCTGCCACAATTTTGCATGCCAGCTTTGTGCTGGATCAAACCTCAACAGGACCATCAAATATTTAGGGTGAAAATCCCTCTTACTCAAATCACAAATCCTCAGCAGAAGTGACCTGGACGAATGGAGCTTGAAGGAAAGGTGTAGCGATGGGAGCAGAGTACACTCTTAAAAATAAAGGTGCTTCACGATGCCATAGAAGAACCTTTTTGTCTAAATGGTTCCATAAAGAACCTTTAACATCTGAAGAACCTTTTTGTTTGACAAAAGGTTCTTTGTGGCGAAAGAAGGTTCTTCAGATTATAAAAAGGTAAGAAAGAGATGGTTCTTTAAAGAACCTTTGACTAAATGGTTATTTGTGGAACTAAAAATGGTTCTTCTATGGCATCGCTTGAACCTTTTGAAGCACCTTTATTTTTAAGAGTGTAGTCGGCTATGATTCTGCTTGTTGTCAATTTTAGGATGAAGGGAAGGTTTTTTGCAAGTAAACAATTATGAAAGCATGCAGGGGTTTGGAGAACTCTGGGCTGTAAATCTCAGAAAATGAATGTGAAATGGAGTTTGATGCTGATGTGTGTTAGACATACGCATTTGGCTGCTACTGTATTTGAAGAAATGAACGAGGAATTCACGAAGAAAGAATTGCGCCTGCTGATAATGCTATTTATTTTCATGCGCAGTCTGTTTTAGTTCTCTATTCAGGAATTATGCAAATGAAGTCACAGTGAGAATGCACAAATTTAATGCTAAAAGCATTTTGCTATTACCCTTGTGCAGGTCGGTTCTAAGTGCTAGGTTGTAGAGGTTAAACAGACTACCACAACCTAGCATGCTACTCTAGGATCATGCAACTTATGCTCCACTACAGCAACTGAATCGGCTGTTTAAAATGCTGAAAGTGCTCAACTACAGCACACGTCTGGATACACAACATTGTTCTTCCTCATCTGATGAATAGCTTCTATCATAATCAATATAGACAATGTACTTAAATATCTCTTTTAAATTTGATTTCATTTACCACTGTGTTTTATGAATACGCTTGAACATATAATGAGCCGCATGGAAAGGAAACGTTTGCGCTGACATGAATGGTAATGACTTAAAGGCATAGTTGACCCAAAAATTAGAATTCAGTCATCATTTACTCACTCTCATGTCATTCCAAACCTGTATGATTGTCTTTCTACTGTGGAAAACAAAGACTTGTTGAAGAATGTTTGAAGCGTCATAAATTTTTTTAAATATATTGGTAACACTTTACTTGAAGGGGTGTGCATAAGACTGACATGACACCTTCATAATCATGACATGACACATGTCATGAATATGAAGGAGGTTTTATGCATGTTTATGACAACTGTCATCAAGTGTCGCTCAGTTATGTCATTTTTAATGCAAATGTGACATTATTTGACCTAACCCTACCCCTACCCTTACCCCTAACCATAGCCCATAACAAAGACATCTCAAACAATGTTATCTTTGCATTAAAAATGTCATGAATATGAAGGTGTCATGTCAGTCTTATGCATACCCCTTCAAGTAAAGTGTAACCAAGATATTTATCCACAGAAGAACAAAAGTCATAAAGTCATATGATCATACATAAATGACATAAAAATGTGATTTTTTTAAAGATCAACTATCCCTTTAATATAAATATGTAACACTACGAACATTTTGTGTAGTTTGATTAAAAAAAATGTCCTCACATCATATACACACAGAAACACAAAACGTCATGACAACCTGTCAAAATAAAATGTTGTTTTAATGTGAAGAAATTATGACAGAAATATATTACTATTGTGCAGTAAAACGTACTTCTGAAAGTAGTGATAATAATAACAATAATAATAATAATCATTAAAAAGCTTGAAGGAATATCACACAATTTTTCTTCCATGTTATATTTTTAACAGTAAACATCTGTTGTCCAGCACTTTGTTTGCTAAATAAATAAATCTTAATTTGATTACATTTTAAAGATAAAAAAAATACCCTCTGAAAAACATTTCTTTAGGGTTCCATTTCTGTAAAAAAATAAATTAAAAAATTAAAATATTAAAATGATGAAGTTGAATGACTTCAATCGATTTGTAAAGTTTAATGAATTCAAACGATTAGACGTCCCTTTTGATTAAAAATAATTAAACCATTAAAATTGTTAATCAATGGTTCAATCCAGAAAAAATAATTAAACTGATAAAACTTCCCTACTTATGATTCACCACACATCAGTGTGGTGCAAGTGATATGTTATGCTTTTCAGGCTTCTCTGAATTAACTCATGTCAGCATTGTTTGGTATCAGTTACTGCCCTCAGGCACGTTTCTCAGAGAAGGTCGTTATATTCGGTATTGAAGGATAAACAACCAACAATGTTGCCCTCTTCCTCAAGTCACTGCGAATCAATGTAGAGTGTTAAATAATGACCTCAAGTTAATTGAGACATCCTCTCAGACGTATTAGAATAGATTTTTCAAGTGCCTTGAGTTGGCCTCGCACACAATGTTTGGTGCTCAATTAGAAATTAAGTTAAATACTTGTGTTGCATCAAACAGGCATCAATACAAGATACACTAATGCACACAGTATTTTAGTACAAAAAAAAAACATTGTGTTCACTAAGTAAAATATACAGAGTATGGAGCTTTGTAAAATTTGGCATTCCCTCTAAATAAATAAATATATATATGTTTACTGCCTCCAAACTGGACAAAGATAAAATCATCCTTC
>NW_015509436.1:4561-15188 GCF_001515645.1 Sinocyclocheilus grahami | reverse complement strand
ATATTAAGCCATACAAGTCTTAATACCCAGGGATCCCTTTAAGAACTTTGGTAACACTTTACAATAAGGTTCATTAGTTAAAGATTAGTTAATGTATAAACTAACATGAACTAACCATGAGCAATACATTTGTTACTGTATTTACTAATCTTCACTAACGTTAGTTAATAAAAATACAGATGTTCATTGTTAGTTCATGGTAGTTCACAGTGCATTAACTAATGTTAACAAGATTTTAATAATGTGTTAGTAAATGTTGAAATTAACATTAACAAAGATTAATAAACGCTGTATAAGTGCAGTTCATTATTAGTTCATGTTAACTAACGTAGTTAACTAATGAACCTTATTGTAAAGTGTTACCAGAACTATTAATATCCATAGGACCTTTCCATTGCACAAAAGTTTCTTTACATTGGAAGAAGGTTTTTCAGATTATTCAAATGTTCCTCATGCTTCTTTTAAGAAATATTCACTGAAATGTTCTTTGGGGAACCAAAACTTGAGGGCCGAGGGCCAAAAGCAAATGTTGCATTAAATCCAAATATATAATTTTTTGTAGCCTAAATCAAATTTACATCCAGTAAATTCTCTACATTTCAATGCAAATATAGAACAAAACACAAAGAAAAATTATAAATTAAGTGCAATGGCAGTTTTTTTTCTTCCCTCTATTTTATGGCATGATATGGCATGCCGGGTAATCAGGCCAACTTTGGCCCACGGGCCCTGGTTTGGGCATCTTTGTTCTATGGCATCAACGCGAAAACTTAAAATGACCCCTTTAAAATTTTTAAAGAGGTCATATGACGTTGCTAAAAAATAACATTATTTTGTGTATTTGGTGTAATGAAATGTGTTTATGCGGTTTAAGGTTCAAAAAATACATTATTTTCCACATACTGTACATTATTGTTTCTCCTCTATGCCCCGCCTTTCTGAAACACAGATTTTTACAAAGCTCATCGGACTGAAAAGCGAGGTGTGCTCTGATTGGCCAGCTATCCAGTGCGTTGTGATTGGCCGAATACCTCAAGAGTGTGACGGAAATGTTATGCCCCCTTACCATATGATGCCGTGTCCCGGCGCGATGAGACAAAACCAATAAAACCCATTATAAAAGAGGCATTTGTTGCATCAAGTGGGGACATAATTACTTATTATAATGACTTATACTGTCTTTGTATGTGTTGCGTTGCATCGTGCTGCGTAAACATACAGTCTGCATTTGTGATCGGACAAATGACAAACTACAAACGCTACTCTATACTGCTCAAAACTCATGTTTGAATCATCAGTGGCAAATCCTTTAAATATGAAAGCATTCTTACAGGCTGGGAGTCAGCATTATTTGTCAGAACAACGGCATTGTAGGCTACTCTCCCAGGAAACAGTCCTCGTCCTCTGTAAAATGCACTGCACACATCTGAATATTTGGGTTGAACTGTTCTGGAACAGTGTTGTAAATACAACTTAACTACTGATTTCCAGTTGTGTCCTCTTTTGGAAGGCCAAACAAAGTAGTTTCGCTTTCATAACGAATCCAACAGCGTCTCCACGACATGGCGGCGGCGGCAACAATACTACACCGAGAATCAAAGTTACACCTTCTTTCTTTGCGGGAACATTTGGGAGTTGTTATGCAAATCTTCCCACACAGTGACGTAGACATGTGGGGGCGTGTTTAAACGTTTAACTTTTATAAAGAATATCTCTTTGGGTTTGAGACTTTAGTCTTTGCAACTTTAGGGATCGTATCTATTCACAAACAGCTTGTAACACTCCAAAGAGAAAGGAAAACTTGAAATCGCACCATATGACCCCTTTAAGAGTGTATGGATGTTAAAGAGCAGGTCATATGTGTTTTTGAAAAATATCTCTTTTGCAGCAGACTGTACAAGACATCTGCTCTGGCACTGCTAATAGATGTCTCTGTAAACAAGAAGGCTGAAGTGTACTTCTGTAACTCAAAGACATCAAAAGTAGACTACTTATTTGATCAGCCTCGAATCCAACAACTTGAAAATAATTGAAAATATTAATAAAAAATTATAATTAATTGTAAATTAATTATATCATACTATACAAAAGAAATAATAAAATATATAATTACATAATATTTTGTATCATATTTGCATGTAAAGACATTAGAATTTTGCTTTAAAGAGCAGGTCATATGGGTTTTTGAAAAATATCTCTTTTGCAGTTTATAACGTAGTTATCCTTAAATGTAAACAACATCAGCAAAGTTGTTAATCAAAAAAGTACATGATAAATAAAGATATTGTTTCTCAAAAGAGAGAGTCGATTCTGAATCGCCTTAACGAGTCGTCATATTTTCGAATCTTTTGCCTGTTGCCGGTATAGTTACTGGGTTATACATTTGCATAATCCCCGCCTGCCCGCGAGTCTTTTAAATCTTCTTAATTTAAAAAAGTACGATTGATACGTTATGTGTACATTTTCAACTGAGTGCTCAAAATATCAAGTTTTTGTGCTAATATGTGATGTACACCTAGTGCAGCTTTAGGTTTCCATGTAAAGCACGATATTAGTCTTACTGAAATAGTTCTGATAATTCGCTCTGAACCCACTATTTCCTAAGAATGTGTCGATTAATGTAGACTGGCGTTGTTCTAATAATTACTTTGTTTAATAATAAAGAATTTAGTGTGTAGCGCACAGACTTTATAATCATTGTTAAATTGCTGTTTATTTTGCTGCACCGGCAGTTATAGGGTTAATGCGGGAGCGACGAGCGAGTTAGTTAAGTGTTCACAGTTTAGCAGCTAAACTTTAGCTGTGGGCACGATTCGCTTGCATAAGTGTTTTGTATTTTATGACATTATTATAAGAAAGTATTGGAGCACTATATTATTGTTTTATGTAAAGGTTCTTTGTCAATGGTAGAGCTCGCTAACTTGCTCAAGGACTCCTCTCTGTGCCAATCACAGCAGGCTTGGTCAGCTGACCAATCAGAGCAGAGTAGGCTAATGGCAGGGAGGGGTTTGCTCCGAACTTGCTTGGAACGAATCGTTTCGAAATCATTGGCAAATGTCTCTAATATTAAATGTGTATTCTGAGAAAATTACAATGTTTTCTGACCTTAGATGCATTTAAACCTGTTGTAGGGGTCTCTAACACAATATTAGGACACTTTAAAATACCATATGACTTGCTCTTTAAAGATTCTTCATGGAAACATTGATGCCAATAAAAAAAACTTTATTTTTAAGAGTGTAGGGCAAGATAAACACACAGACTCATCAATGTATGATATATGATGTATGATACATGTACTAAACTGCATGTAAGATGGGTTGAAAAAGATAATTAAAGGTCTGTGCTGAGCTCAGTGGATGATACTGGAAAACTTCAGGAGAAATTACACTGACCTATATCGGCCACATCCAGGCAGTGTTTCTGGGAGGTGATGGGCCCAGTGCGCATGTGTGCCGTCACGTTCATGCAGTACATCTCCCAGATCTGAGTGTGTTTGGCATCAAAGAAGCAGCTGTTGATGCCACCGCTCACATAATCAGGACACTCCTGAGGAGCGTGTTCACTGCGGGACGACATGACGTTCAGGATCATTGCTTCATATAATTAACAGCAGTATTTGCACTCTACATAAACAACACTAATCTGGTGAAAAATGACAATAAATACAAATTACTGAATATTAAACAGATATATCAAGGAGTTTGACATGCTGTAAAGTGTGTTTTATTCATGCCTCACCCCGTGGTGTACAGGAGCGTGTACGTGACATTGTCCTGATTAGCAATCGGCTGCCACCAGCAGCTGAAGATCTCCATGTTGGGCGACCGACAGTAGTAAATATATGGCCTTGTTCCATCTGCAATGTAAGAAACTATGACTTACGATTTCAATGAAGAGGTTTATTTCTTTGTAGCAGTGACAAGTACATCCTAAACTCAAACCTTTTTTGAAGTCAAGGCACAATAAACTATAATGATGACTGTATTAGCATCCACATCAATGCATTATACCATTCTGTTTATTGCGAGTGAATGCTACAGTTTTGTTGTCTACTGTTTTAAATCAGAATCAGAATGAGCTTTATTGCCAGGTATGTTTACACATACGAGGAATTTGTTTTCGTGACAGAAGCTTCCACAGTGTAACAGAATGACAGTGACAGAACACAAAACACAGATAATAAAAAATTGAACAAGTAAATAAGGAATTTGACAGTTGTATGTGCAGGTATATTACAATAGACAGTTTTTGTATGTACAGGTACTGTATATTATGTGCAAATGTGAGGTGTAGACTGAGTATGTGTGTTAGATAAATAAGTGTATGAGTGAATAAATAGTGTGTGTTTCACAGTTATTGTTAAGTGTTCATGAGATGGATTGCCTGAGGGAAGAAACTGTTCATGTGTCTGGTCGTTCTGGTGCTCAGTGCTCTGTAGCGTCGGAATGTACACACTTACGAGAATGAACGAGCAAAACTCCCGCAGCAAATAGAATGGCTTGCAATTAATGAAGTGCACTTCTAGATCTGAACAGCGCATCTTCTTTAACACAGTTACATCTGTACACCCCCTCTCATTGATGTAAAAGCATGTCCCGCCGCCGCGTGATTTCCCCTTTGATTCTGTGTCGTGGTCCGCTCTGAAAGCCCAGCAGACTCAACGCGCTGTCCGGAATGGCGTCTTTCAGCCAGGTTTCCGTGAAACACAGAGCAGCAGAGTTAGAAAAATCCTTATTTGTCCGGGAGAGCAGAAGAAGTTCATCTGTTTTGTTGGGTAGAGAACGGAGATTTGCCAGATGGATGCTAGGGAACGGCGTTCTGAATCCGTGCTGTCTGAGCTTCACGAGAGCGCCGGCTCGCTTCCCCCGTCTGCGCGTCCTGAAGCGAGTGATCAGCACCGCAGCTCCCCCGACAACAATGTCCAGCAGAACATCAGAATAATCAAAAACCGGTCAAATATCGGGTGGTGTGTACTTCCTAATGTCCAGCAATTAATCTCTGGTGAAACCCATTGCAACTAAAGACAGGACAAAACATAAACATAAAAACAACTGCGGAGCACGCCACGGAGGCAGCCATCAGCGTCGGCGCCATCTTACTTTTTTTTTTTTGCTCAAGTTATTTAATGTTGAGTGGATTTTGATTGGGTGTCAATGTTTTTATCAATCCTGAGCTGGAAAATTTTTGAAAAGTGATTTGAAAGTGATTCCAATTATTATAGTTGTGACTGTATAGTGGGACTTCTAAATTCTGTTAGAGTTAAGGAGATTGTTAAAACTATACACTTGTCCAAGGCAAGCTCTTGTCATCTCAAGACTGGACTGCTGCACTGCTCTACTGGTGGGCCATCCAGTCAGCACAACTAAACCTCTGCAGATGATCCAGAACATGGCAGCACATCTGGTCTTCAATCAGCCAAAGTGAACCCATGTCACACCCCTCCTGATTTCACTCCACTGGCTCCCAGTTGCAGCCAGAATCAGGACTACCACTTGAACATCACCTCCATACCTCAATTCAAGTCTATGCTTCCCATCAGCTCAGGTCTCTGAATGAGCGACACCTTTTTGTTGCCTTCACAATGAGGCACAAAGTTTATTTCCAGACCCTTCACCCTCTCTGTCTCTGGTGGAATGAACTGTCAACCTACACCCAAACTGCTTAGACCATCCCATCTTTAAGAAGCAGCTCTACCACAAGCACTTTAGCACACCTTTAAACCAACACACATACAAACACACAATCTTCTCTGCATTTTCTTCTCCAGTTTGCTTCATAATCTAGTTGTCCAGTAAACCTGGCGTTATATATTGTATTTCTGAATATTGCTGGCTCCTTGACAAATTTCTTTAGTTCCTCTTTTTTAAGTCACTTGGGATAAAAGCGTCAGCTAAATATCTAAACGTAAAATGTTTTAATTATCCCTCAGAGTTATCGTATCGTATCGATAAGAATTGGGACACCACTACTATGCCATCAAACGTCATCATACGTCGTCTAGCTCATACAATACACACACCTAAACTGGTGTGCTGGTGTGCATTAGAGCCTTTAATTACCATTCTATATTAATGCGCTGCTTACTGACACACACACATCAGATATTGCATATCGGAGATCTGTCACATCCAGGAGCAAAGAAACTTGTCAACGCTGCCCCACGACTTTTATTAATAACAGTTTAAATATTGAATCGCTACATTATATTTTCCAGCAATGATAGGATAAAATCGCTATTTTTGAAGTAAACTCACTCGTTGTAAAGAGAGACGCACAGATGTGCATACACGCAACTTTCATCTCTCTCTCTCTCTCTCTCTCTCTCTCTCTCTCTCTCTTTCTCTCTCTCTCTCTCGAATTGGCAATATTTCAGAAAAAGGTTTAGCGATTTCTAAATATTGGGGGACTAGCCCCCATCAATGTCTATGGTGGTTATCGTCCTGATCAGACATGAAAATATGTTGTGGCACTATTGTGCAGTCAGTAATGATATAACGTAAGCAAACTTTAGTGATTTTTTGCAAACATTTCTTTGAATAACATGACTAGGGATGCACCGAAATGAAAATTCTTGGCCGAAGCCGAACAAAATGAAACACTGGGGCTGAAGGCCGAATACCGAATACCAAACACGGTTTTACGAGTTTTTTCTTCCATGTATTTTGCCAACTTTTTTTTCACCATTGCATAAATTAAATAGTTCAAATGTGCTTTTTACTGTTTTGTCATGCTTTTCAAAGAAAAAAAATAAATTTTACAAAATTAATAGTGATGGGAAGTTTGGATCATTTTATCGACTCAGACTTTTGAGTCTCGCTCAGCAAAATGAACAAATCTTTTTTCGAGTCATTTCGTTCATTTTAGCAAAATGTAATTAAAATGTTACGTGTTACTTTGAGGTTTGAGTCGTTCATTCATCACGTGACAGCCCCATAAGCTTTAACCAATGCAGTCTGAGCCGGAAAGAGAATTGATTAGTTCATCTCTCGAGTCTTTCGAATCGTTCGTTCTTTTGTCTCGTGACGTGACAGCATTGGATAGAGAAATTAGTTCATTTACAAAGACTCGAGAGATGAACTAATCAATTCTCTTTCCGGCTCAGACTGCATTGGTTAAAGCTTATGGGGCTGTCACGTGATGAACGAACGACTCGAAAAACCCGAAGACTCGAGAGATGAACTAATCAATTCTCTTTCCAGCTCAGACTGCATTGGTTAAAGCTTATGGGGCTGTCACGTGATGAAAGAATGATTCGGAAAAACCCGAAGACTCGAAACAGGTGAACTACTTGACTAATTCCAGTACAGAACCTATATGATGTTGCGCATGCACGACTGAATGAATCACTCCCCAAGACGACTCGTTCTTCCCGAGTCACATTAAAGGTTCGTTCAAAATGTACAAATCGTTCAAGAACGACCCAACACTAAAAATAAATATGTAAACCAAAGTTAGAATTAAAGAAAAATAATAGGACAATTCAACTGCATAATTTATTCATGCTGTGATGCATGCTGGGAGTTTTGTACTATGGTACCCAGCATGCATTGCAACATTACACTTTTTTTTGTCACCATTGTTGAGGTCCATGTGTTGATTTATGATGACTTTGTGTGTTAATGGAGTTTCACTTTTTGTGCTCTTTTTTTTTTTTTTTTAATCTCTAACTGGTTCTGCAATTCTGTTGAGCTTACGCTGCAGTTTTATACAGCAAATGTATTATTGGCATTGCACAATCATTAGAATCAATTGACAACAGTAAACCAGGTATTTCATTATGATGCCGATTCGTCAATAGCTGACTATCATCACCTGATCCCATTTTGTCTTTATTTGCTACTGTAAATGTTTGACAAACACACCGTCAAAACAGTCAGTGAAGACAACCTGATTGTAATAAGAGTTATGAGCACAATTAATGGAAACACCAATCACAATTATGCTGACTTCAAATGAAACAAACATTAGATTTAAAGGTCCCATATTTTACACCTTTCTGGAGTTTTATTTTAAGTTTTGATGTCCTTAAGAATATATATTTGCGGTATAAGTACCAAAAACCATCTCAATATATTTTTACAGCTCCTTTCTCAGGAGCTCTGCTGAGAACAGGTCGATTTTGACCTGTCTAATTAATATTCATGAGCCTCTCTTCGATTGGTCTGTTGTTTTCTGAGTGACGCACGGCCAGGCCAACCACAGCTAACTAGGGTCAGCCGACTGCACAGCGCTAGCTGGAGGCAGCAAAACAAAGGGGAAACTGGAGGTGGCCCATTCAAACCAGCGCAGATTCAGCTACATAAGGAGCTTAAAATATAATTTTGTTGTGATGTTGGGTGCCAGAATCAACGTAATACAGCCTCAAATTAGAAATTTTATCACATATCTGCTGTGGGTGCCAGAATCGATGTAATACAGCCTCAAATTAGAAATTTTATCACATATCTGCTGTCACTGCCAGACAAAAAAAAACGACGACAGCTGTGGTTAAACGTGATAAAACGAGCAGACTGGACAGAAACAATCGTCAAAAATGCTCACATTTGCAGCGCATACTTCTTATCAGAAAAGGTTAAATAAAGTATTGTCTTTTGTTGTTATGGGCAGATTTCAGATTTCTTGCCATATGTCTATGTTTCTTGCATCTCACGATTATGCCGTGTATGAAATAATGTCTGTGCATGTGTATAAAACAACAATCTGACAATTTATATATAATCATTTGTAATTGTATATACATTGTTGTGATTAATTGTGGCTGGAACAATAATGTAGCTGTAAAAATAGTTGCCTGCTGAAATTGAAATGTACCGTATTGGCCTGAATATAAGACGATTCTGATTATAAGACGACCCCCCTTTTTCCAGATGTACCTTTTGGAAAAAGGCTTTTTAAAAACCAAATCTTGTTTTTTCTCAGTAAAACAAATGTTGTCTTCAATTATTTTCATATTGCATATTTTTCCTATTTTAATTTTTGTTTTGAAAGTATGGTAAAAACTGGTAAACTGTACCAACAATATACACTTTTTGATATACCATAAAAAAAAAACAGGTAGCCCATCTGAATTAGAACATTTAGGCTATCCATCTAATAGTAGCCTACCAAAATCTTATTAACAGTAGACGTTAAATCTTACTGTAGTCTTCAAATCTGGGTACTGTCTTACGTTTTAAAATCTTTACAACACGCATTTACGTATTTCATGGCACACTAGTTTTATGCATATTTGGCGCCACCTATTGTTGTGTGTATATTATTGACATGTCAAAGTCTAGACCCTGAATATAAGACGGCCGTGTTTTTTCAGATGTATTTCCAAGAAACAAAACATTGTCTTATATTTGGGTCAATACGTTATATACATCTTCATCATGACTAGATAGACACGGTGAGTTTGTCTTAACTATACACATTAGATGTGATCCACCTCATACTAACAATCCTGTCAGATCGTCCATCCTTTGAGTGAGAGTGTAACGTTACAGGTCGGCCGATCTGGTTTCGTGGTTAAAGTTAACCTTTTCGACATGTTTCCTTGTTGTCGTAGCTCAGCAATAGCATGGACGCGATGTTGTCTGGGGATTTGGCAAAAGGAGAGTGGGACTGTGGGCGGTGCTCGGGGTGGTGACTGTGTAGTTCTGACGTCAACTTTTTACGGAAGTCACAACGGTTCATGAAAAATCACAGCTACTTTAAGCAGACTGTGTGAATTTTACTGTGGACTGACTGTTTTGAAACTTAAATGGTAGTTACATAGCCCCTAGACCTCAGTTATCATGAAAAAAGCCAGGAAATTTCAGTTTTGACAATATGGGACCTTTAAACACCTGTTAATTCTCAAAAAGAAATTCTGTAGACCTCTAACAGAAATAAAGTCAGTCTGGTTAGTAATAAGTGAAGCTGGTAATGCTGCACTGTAAAACCTAATAGCGAAAATCGCTAAATGAAATGAGTTCATTTAACTAAATAAAAAAAAAAAAAGTTAATTCAACTCAATACATATTTGTGATGTGAACTCAAAAACTAATTATATTAAGCAGAACTCAATCTAGAAATATAATAACTCTAATGATTTAAGTTAAATAAATTAATTTAAAGGGGTCATATGATGCTGCTAAAAAGAACATTATTTTGTGTATTTGGTGTAATGAAATGTGTTTATGCGGTTTAAGGTAAAAAAAAACCCCATTATTTTCCACATACTGTACATTATTGTTTCTCCTCTATGCCCCGCCTTTCTGAAACGCGTAGATTTTTACAAAGCTCATCGGTCTGAAAAAGCGAGGTGTGCTCTGATTGGCCAGCTATCCAGTGCGTTGTGATTGGCCGAATTCCTCAAGCGTGTGATGGAAATGTTACATCCCTTACCATATTGTGATGCCTGCGGCAACCACATGTGACGACCCCGGGCTGGACTCCGCTTCGTCCACGGTGAAAGCCGATCCGGCGATCGACAGTGCGAAGTTTAAGTATTTCCTCAGCGACGAGGCATGACGAAGCGATCGTCCTCTTTTGGAAGGTCACAACGAAGCACACAGCGCCTTCACGACATGGCGGCAACAACAATACTACAGCGAGAATAAAAGTTACGCCTTCTTTCTTTGCGTGAACATTTGGGCGG
>NW_015509436.1:0-3520 GCF_001515645.1 Sinocyclocheilus grahami | reverse complement strand
CCCTGATAGCAACAGACTCCGGGGCGGATCCGCCCTCAAGTCGGCAGCTCCGCTGTACTGTCAGACTCTGTTCGGTCATTCACCCAGAATATGCCCCACCTCCGGACAGCGCACTGTCAGTTAGCGGACTCATTATGGACACTGCGCAGATTAGCAATCAGAACGCGTTTTTTGTGTGTGTTTTTTTAACCCAGGGGTGTCCAAACTCGGTTCTGGAGGGCCGGTGTCCTGCAGAGTTTAGCTCCTTGATTAGCTGGTTCAGGTGTGTTTAATTGGGGTTGGAACTAAACTCTTCAGGATACCGGCCCTCCAGGACCGAGTTTAGACATCCCTGTTTTAACCGGTGCCGTCTCAGAAATCCTCCTCGCATTATCATAGATTTGAGTTGTTAATAATAGGCCTATTTGGATGGGATCTCCCTCCTTTCTGTGAGACGGGTAGTTTAGTTGGCTATCCGGATTTTAATCGTATATGTAATAGTAGGTAATTTTTCACCCCTCTTCAGGAATAACTGTAGGCGAGAATACATTTTTTTTTTCATTTAAATTTGGTTCTAGAATATTAGTTCAAGTCTATTTTTATTTATATTTCGACAAATATATTCCCCACCTCTCCTCGTAATGTTGTTTTAGTACATATGAAATAAACAGCGGACTCATTACGGAGGCTGGGCGGATTCGCAATCCGAACGCGCTTTTTTCTAACAGTCGCATCTCTGAAATCAAATCAAATCCTCCTCAGAGTGGTGAAGCTGCGGCTGGCCAGTTTGAAGAGGACTGAACAAGGCAAGAATACTGTTTAAATATGCTTTATATGTACAGTTGCCAGTAACATTAAGGTTAATAAAGTAGTTAATTGCTTTGTTGGCATTTTTAATTGTGAAATTGCGTTGTGGAACGTTAGCTCTTCAGCACATTAGCATTATCGTAGATTTGAGTAATATCAGGCCTATTTAGACAGGATCTCCTTCTTTTTGTGAGACGCGGTAGTCCTGAGCGTATATGTAACGTTAGGTAATTTTTCACCCCTCTTCAGGAATAACTGCAGGCGATATTATGCTATATTTTTCATTTAATTTTGGTTCTGGAACATTAGCTCAAGTCTATTTTTGTTTATATTTTGACAAATATATTCCTCACCTCTTGTAATGTTGTTTCAGATCATTTATATGAAATTAAAAAATACTAAGATACTGTGTGTGTGTGTGTGTGTGTGTGTGTGTGTGTGTGTTCTGTTGCAGCTTTACAGCTCATACAAGTGCTCCAGTCTGGTTTTTGATTCTACATCATCCTTAGATATTCTACTTCATCTTTAAAAGTAAGATAGAGTTTTAAATTTGATTTAGCAAACTAGTTTGTCAAATACTGATATTGATCCACACCACAGCTTAAACATGGAATAAATGTGCAATGTCAAAAGATTCATATCAATAGAGAATGGCAATGTGTTGTCACAATGGCAATGAAGAGGTATTTCCTGCAAACATTGATAAGGGCTATGGCAATTGATGATACAGTAAGTGTTAATCATTCCAATGCGATCTGTTGAGTCATATAAACATAAAATAATATAAAATGTCTACATTCACTACGGAACTCAGATGAAAATTAAACTGAAACTCGGTATGGTAAACAACTAAAATACAATGTGGCCTTATAATCGATATCTGTAGATTTATTATATTATAGATACAGTGATTTGCATTAAACTGTAAGTGCTCACACCCCAAATAAAGAAAAAAAAGAATATATGGAAATGTTATCTGTGGCAGCTCGTTGATACCCGGCCACTTGTTTGTACGTATTAAGCTTATTCATTTATTTGGTTGCTTGCATCCTTGTTCGACATCTCTAATAGTAAGGAATCTTCAACTTGATTCATTCAAGTTGTTATTTATTTACATAGCATTCACAATACACATCCTTTCTAAGCAGCTTTATAGTAAGTTATTCTGTCACCTCTATAATGGCTTAATTCTTTAACACTGAGCAGTTTTACTGGGCAATATGGCGATATATAACAATGATAAATGATCCACCGTTTGAGATCTAGCTATAGTGTGTTCTCCCCTTACAAAATTAGCCATGGTTTTGCTGCTCTAACCATAGTTTAACCATGGTATTTGTAATAAAATTGTGGTTATATGAATGGTAACAAATATGGCATGCAATGCGGCATGAAGTAGATTCCCATTCTCTATATTTAAGGTTAAATGTTTACAACCCTATTTTTACAGCTTACATTTAACAGTAATCTTTGGTTGTGGTATACTAGTTTGTGTCTGTTTTTCCTTACAAATATAATTCCCCACCTCTTGTAATGTTGTTTCAGATAATTTATATGAAATTAAAACATACTAAGATACTGGGCCTCATTTACGAAAATTGGGCGTACGGTCGTTTCAACGCAAAATTTGGAATTTATCAATATGGACGTCAAATGACGATTGTTTTCTGGCGCCACATTTATCAACATGCGATCATTCGTACGATGAGATTGGCAACATACGAATGTTTCATGAATCACACGTGAACTCTGTCTTAAGTTGATTTGTGCGCACAGATCTGCGCTCGTTTCTACGTTAGATTGATAAATGAGGCCCACTGTGTGTGTGTGTGTGTGTGTGTGTGTGTTCTGTTACAGCTTTACAGCTCATTCAAGTGCTCCAGCACTCTGGTTTTTAATTCTACATCATCCTTCGATATTCTACTTCATCTTTAAAAATAAGATTAAATTACTTTTTAAAAGAGTAATTTTTTAAAAAGAGTTTTAAACTTGATTTAGCCAACTAGCTTGTCAAATACTGACAATGATACATACTTCAGCTTTTAACATGTAATAACCTACTTTTACATCCTACATTTAACAGTAATCTTTGCTATGAGATGTCATGAAATTTTGTATGAAAATGTGCTTGTGTGATTACAGGTGTTGGGAGAAAAAGTCAACATCGATACTTGTTATTTATTTCAATGTTTTTGTCGCACTCTTGTCCTAAGGTTATCATAGTCAGCCGGATCCGGTCCGTATCCAGATCAGATGATGGACCTGCACCCTGAGACGACCACAACGCAGCCCTGAATGTCAGTGAAGACCACGACAATTGAACATCACGACTGGACTGACATCAGCACAGATCCTCAGCAAAGACCATGAGAAAAAGACAAGTCCTTTGTACAGACCCCTATGACCAGCAATGAACGTGTCAGGCCAGGAGCTGCTAAGACCACAATGCAGTTTTATCCTGCTTATAGTCACTGTTAATCCAGTCGTCCACTACTGGCTAAACGGCAGCCCTGCTGGACAGACTACAATTTCTCCTCTGATCAAATGACAGCGTGACGTATCCTGATCTTCAAGCAGTAGGAGCTGGATGAAATATTCTGAATGACATCAGTCCACAGTCTCACTAGTGATGCAGCCTGAAATCATGTTGCGTATCAACTCATGGGGAAATATGAATAATTAATCATACCTAGTTATAATTAATTACAAATATTTAGATCCGCTGTAGATATTT
>NW_015509435.1:14348-15200 GCF_001515645.1 Sinocyclocheilus grahami | reverse complement strand
CAATATAAACCATTTTGGGGTAAATAAGAAACAAAGATACCTTTTAAAAAAAATCCTTTCTCTGATTTGCTATATATCTTCTAAAATTTCTATATATATTTTTTTTTTTACCTAGTCCTAGTTTCTATTGATCTTCATTTGATTGCAAGTGACCCATCAGAGCTTTCAGAGAGCAGAGAAAATCTGCCTACAGTTGATAGTTTCAGTGCTGGAAAAACACTTGATACAACTTCACTTAAAAAACATTAATGCATTAAAATGCATTCAGTTATATTAATTTTTACATAAAAGTTGCAGAACATCACAAGGAATAAATAATGTTGGATGAATTTTGTTTTTATAATTATTATTGAGATTCTACTAAAGCTATTCTAATGGCCTCCTTATCAATGTACAACTAGTGTCATGGTATGTGTTAAGCAATTCAAATATTTTAAAAAGTTTCATGGACCACTGAAAATCATTACACAACAGGAGTCATTTAAAAGAGCTGGAAATAACCAAGAAGGGTTTATTTCGTAGCACAGCTGCCTTTCTCTATGGTCCTTTGTGAAAGAAGAGGTCTGCTTGACTGTTTGAAGCCCCAAAGACTTGGAGAGAAAATAAAAGGAGATTTCACTGTAAATTAAGATAATAGCCACAGCTGAATATAAAACATGACTGCACTAGAGCTGTTTGGACAGGTCAGGCGGTGATGCAACCGGATCGGATTTATTTACCCAAACTCAAAGCCTAATGGTTCAGATGTTAGAACAGAGTGTGCCATGTTATATTAATGAAACTGCCTGCAGAAGAAACATTGCTGCGCATTTTACGGATGGCACCGATTAAATACTCAGCTTACTGGGGGCT
>NW_015509435.1:8645-10616 GCF_001515645.1 Sinocyclocheilus grahami | reverse complement strand
TTTTTTTTTTTGGCCTTTTAATAAACAACTTTATTTGAAGAAGACTACAGACACAACAGTATTCAAGTATTGCAAAACAACACATTCCCATGATGTTCTGAAACAAAAAGCCAATTAGAATTAGAATTGGATGCTACGATAAGGCATGATCAATATCAATTCAATATCAATATTAAATATGTTATTTTTTAAATCTGAACTTCTTCTTCAACATCTCTTCATTCTCACCAGTAAAGAGACAGCAACAAAGGCAGTATAACATTTTACTGAAAGTCTCTTGAAATGAGAGAATCCTCTCCTAACGTTTCATGAAGCAAAGCTCTCTGATGGGTATGAATGGGCGCTCCAGAGTTTCTCTGGTGAATCTTTTAGTAATGGCTGGATGAAGGTTGGAAGGGACTCCAGGACTGTGTCTCTGGATTATGGCCAGGGTGGGAGTAGAGCCAGCAGTCTCAATGACAAACACTAGGCCATCTGTTGAGCTCTAGTACACATGAGAAACTTCCACCAATGCTCGTCCTCAGGTAAAAAGAAAACGACATGAGCACAAGTAGAAATGACAAAGGCAGTTTAGTCGCCTTAGTTTCAGGCGTTATGATATAAGTGGGCATCTGATGATAACATAATCTCAAAATGGATTCAGACAGGGTGGAAACATATGACTGGAGGCACTTCGAGGAGATCAGTTGACTGATTTTAGGTTACACCTGCATTGTAAGACAAGTCGCAAAGAAAACAAATACAAATTATATCCACAATATGTCACATTTACCCTTCAAGGCATCGCTATCTTGATAATAAAGAATTAACAAGCATTTAATGTTATTGCTAAATTATTAAACTAATAAGCTTGAAGAAATGTTTAAAAAAATGTAGAGAGCAGAATAACTGTATGTTTTTATTACATGGTTAACAAATAAATAAACTGAACCAAGCCAAATTATGTTGCAATTATTTTTTAAAGTGTTTTTTTTTTTTTAATGCAGCACATTCCTTATTCCAGCCAGTAACACTGACAGACGGGATAAAACAAAGTTCATCCACTAATTTTGTCATTGACTTATTAAAAAATAAAGGCTGTGAGTAATATCAGCTTTCAACAAAAATTCAGTTAAGGCACTAATGCTTTACAACACACTGAATTAAATCATGTCTTATGTCCTTTGGTCATGATTAGGTAAGTGCAGAATGTCTCACATTGAATGTTACTAATGTGTGTCATATTATCTCACTTCTGTCAGAAGTGTTTTTGTCAGAAGTGTTTTTGTAATATTGGTGACTTCACCATTTCAATAATGTAAAAGTATCTGTAAAAATGGAAGCCCATTTCCACCAGGGAATAAAAATTTACTTTATGGTACTTTATGACTTACGACAATTTAGATTTGTCTCTCGCAGTTCTAAGGAAAAAAAGATAGAATTGTGAGATGAAAACACAGAATATAAATATATGTAACTTTTTTTCCCTTGCAATTCCGCGTTTCCATCTCATGTTTCTGAGTTTCCATCTCATGATTCTAAGTTTATATCTCAAATTCATGACATGTTTTTTTTCTCAGAATTGCGAATTTATATCTTGCGATTATGAGTTTATATCTTGCAATTCTGAGTTTATATCTCACAATTCTGACTTTTTTCTCCAAGTTTATTCAGTTTATTCCCTGGCGGAAACAGGCTTCCATAATATAGGATTCTTACAATACTGGTTTGAAAAGTAATTTTGCTTAAAAACTAAATTGAATAAACAGCTATAATTAATAAACTATTCAGTATTTAAAATGACTTTACAAGCCAATGTAGTTTTAGCAATTTTATAGATGTTATGCTACAAAGTCACACAGCACTAACAACATATTACAAACACATAAACCTAAAACAAACATGGCTGGCAAGCCAGCAGAATCTTTGATTCAACTATGGTGACAAGCACAAACACTACACATGGTATTTCATTAAAATGCAAAAAAAAAA
>NW_015509435.1:7983-8635 GCF_001515645.1 Sinocyclocheilus grahami | reverse complement strand
AAAAAAAAAACTATGAATGTCCCTTAAACCCATTTCACACAAATCAGATCATGCATGCTCTTATTTAACCCCAGTTGCAAGCATGTTGGCTAGTATTACAGTATGGTGCAGTGTGGTATAATAGAATATTATAATATACTATAGCGCTAAAGTCAGAGCTTTACATTAAGCAACATGATGAGAAGCACCGGCTCAGTTAGCATAAAATGTCTAAAATTGCTACAAAATGTACATGGATGATTTCACTTAGGTTGCTATACTACATGTACTGTATGTGCTTGTTTTCTGATCCTAGCACAATATGCCCTAAATTGATACAGTCGCCATGAAAATCAGGCCTGTCATTTAGTGGAGTCAAAGCTATCATTATTAATTTAGCATTTAAAGCAAGCTAACAGCTTGGCTTTACAGAGTTAGTCTGTCAGAGACTGGAAGCTGAGTTCCCAAATCTGTCAGTGCTAGTTTAGCCACAAAGCTGTTTGAGGCTTAAACCCATATTTTCCATCAAATACCCCATTGTCACCAAGTTATGATGTATTTTCCAGAGTCAAAGAACGTTTATGCATGGATGGCAGCCTCACAGAAGAGCAGAATCAGGCGGTGTTCTTGGATGAAAGGAAGTGACTGTGGCTAACAACCATCTGGATGCTGT
>NW_015509435.1:4874-5882 GCF_001515645.1 Sinocyclocheilus grahami | reverse complement strand
AATGCAGCCTAATTTTCATTTTTGGGTGAACTAAC
Organism: Sinocyclocheilus grahami; assembly: GCF_001515645.1. Classification (NCBI taxonomy): domain Eukaryota; kingdom Metazoa; phylum Chordata; class Actinopteri; order Cypriniformes; family Cyprinidae; genus Sinocyclocheilus; species Sinocyclocheilus grahami. The sequence continues at coordinate 5,847 of NW_015509435.1, read as the reverse complement.
CCTTTAAGGAGGGTTCCCTTGTCTCCTTTGCAAATATTAACAGGAAACACTTTTTTTCAAACTTCCTTCACTCAAAGGAAGGTCACAAAGACATGTTCTGATCTCAGAGCCTCACATGCTTTCTTCTCATTGCCAAATGTGACTTAACAGAGTGTTAACTAAGGAATAAATTGTAATTCCTGTACCGGAACAATGCACTGAGCACCAGACCATGGATGACTGCTCTTCTGAACTTTCACCAGCCTCCTTATTCATTCATATCCCTATTACTTTTGTGCAGAATTAAAAGACCCCATGGGGCAATTTTGGGCCAATTTGTCCAGGCCTCGATCTTTTTGCCAAAAGTATTTTTTTTGTAACTACTCCCCTTTGTACAAAGAAGAAGAGCACACTTGAAACATGGAAAAGAAATGGTACAAAGAAAATGTTTTTTCAATTCTCATTGACTCTCAGCCATTTTGTAAAATGCTGATACGTTACATGTCACAGAAAGATAAAAGCATTCATTTCCTACTCAAAACTGACAGTAAACCTAAATGCTTTTAGTCTGTAATGGCAAACTGTATTTTGATCTGTGTGGCCTGAATAGGCTTCCAAGATCATTTCTTGGCACCTTGCATTACACTTGTCAATCACATGACTTACGACTTCCTTCAAATTTTCTTGAATAGGGAGCATTTGAAGTCTGTAGAAATTGGCATATGGATCCACAAAACCACTGCAGTGACAATCACAAGGGCTTTTCTGTTCATTCCTCAGCCTGATGACTTTGTGGACAAAGCTGTCTCATTCAGCTCTTAACTGTACCTTAAAAGGTCCATGAAGATTGCTTTCTGACACTGTAATCATGCTTCTCATCGCACAAATCAATCCTATAACCAGCCAGAGATGTGACTGTCTTAGCACTCACGGCCCCAGGCCACTTAACATTCTGCACAGACATGTGGCTACATTATGCTCTCTTATAACTGAC
>NW_015509435.1:0-483 GCF_001515645.1 Sinocyclocheilus grahami | reverse complement strand
ATTCTGCACAGACATGTGGCTACATTATGCTCTCTTATAACTGACTAAATTAATTCCTAGATTATTATAACCTTACCTCAAATCGAATTTACTGTCAGTCAGTAGACAACTGGATCGCTGGAAGGAAAAAAGGCCACTAGTATTTTCTTTTTTTTTTACAAGAACATATAATTGTTTGATGTTTGCCTTGTGGAGGTGTTCATGTACAGAAATGATTCCACCACCATCAGTCATATACAATGTTGTACCTACATTCTAAGCCAGCACACATAAACAGATTTTACTGTGTGTGACTCATTTGGCTCAGCTGGCTGTCCTGGTAATTGCCAGTATTGTGAAATGTGAACTTTATTGTGCACTTTGGTGAGAAACTTAAAAGTAGCTTGAACATAAGGGTAATGTAATTACAGTTAGGCCTACATTGACTAGATTGCTATAAGATTGCTATAAGATTGGAAGTGTAAGAGTTCTGTTTAGACACTG
>NW_015509434.1:13650-15205 GCF_001515645.1 Sinocyclocheilus grahami | reverse complement strand
CATGTAGTTGTATTTGGTCCTGTTGTTTGTGGTTAATCCTCATGGATTTTGTTTTCTTGGTGTTCATTTTGAGACCAACTTTCTCTGCTTCCTCAGAGAGCCGGTTGAATTTCTGCTGTATGTCTTGTTGCCTGTGTGACAGTAGGCTGATATAGTCTGCAAATTGATAAAGTCCAGCAGTTTGGTGAAGGACCAAATTATCCCTGTGTTGGCATTCTCTGTGGACATTTTCAATATCCAGTCCACTACCAGCAGAAAGATGGTTGGTGACGGCAAACAAACCTGTCTCACTCCAGTCTGCACTTCAAAGGGTTCTGTACGTTTTCCTTTATGTATGACCTGGCATGTGGAGTAGCTGTACAACTGCTGGATGATGGAGACAAACTTTGGTTCCAGACAACTTCTCTGTCCACACTGTCAAAAGCCTTCTCAAAGTCCACAAAGACTGTGTAGAGTTGAGACTGCCATTCCAGGGACTGTTCAATGATGATGTGCAGGGTGGCAATGTGGTCTATGCAAGACTTATCTTGTCTGAAGCCCGCCTGTTCATCTCTCAGTCGCTTGTCTAGGGCCTCCTTCAATCTTCCAAGCATGGTGCACATCAGGATCATGCTAGGGACAAATAAAAACATGATGCCTCGCCAGTTGTTGCAGCTGGACAGATCACCTTTCTTGGGAGATATTCTAGATGTCCTTGCCTCCTTATGTATGTGGGTATGTGTTCTTGCATCCAGATTTTTGTAGCAGAGGGAGAAGCATGTTGATTTTTATTGAAACTTCTGCTTCCAAGGCCTCTGGCAGTATGCCATATGGACCTACTGCTTTGCCTGCTTTCACTGCCATGGTGATCTCAGCTTTGGTGGGTGGGTTGATGTTGACATCTAGTAGGCTGTCTGCTGGAAGTATGGGTGGGGGTTGCTCTGGAGGAAGTCTGTTGAGAGTTTCTTTAAAATGTTCAGCCCATCTTCTTCTTTCTTGGCTTTTGTTTGTAATGATTTTGCTTTCTTTATTCTTGACTGAGCATGTTGGCTGGGTGTTCATGTCTGCGAGAGTTCTAGTGATCGCATACAGCCTTTTTATGTCCCTTTTCCCTGCTGCTGTTTCTGCCTCCACCGGGTTGTGAATGAATTTCCTCTTATCTGCCCTGGCGCTCTACTTTACTCTCCGGTTGTTATTTCAATACTTTGTTTGCAGGTCTGTTTTCTCTTGCTGGTCTTGGCAGTGGTCTGCTGTTTCAGTTCTTTCCTTTCTGTGATGAGACCCCAGGTGTCTGCTGTTAACCATTCCTTGTGCTCTCTGGTCCTCTTTCCCAAGACTTCTTTGCAAGTGTCTGTCCAGATCTTCTTTAGCTCTTGCCAGTGATCATCTACCCTCTCCTCTGCCAAACTTCCCAGTGCCTCAATGCATTTTTTTTCAGACTGCACTGGTATTCCATGTTCTTTCTGTTATCTTTCAGGCTTTAGATGTTATATTTGAAAGATGGTCTTTGTGCACCATCTCTGTGCGCTCATGTTTATTACGTTTGAAATATGGATATTTATCTTACAAAAACGCA
>NW_015509434.1:12251-13192 GCF_001515645.1 Sinocyclocheilus grahami | reverse complement strand
CAAACATTATGCTGTGCAGTCATATTCAGTAGTTAATAATACAAATGAAGCATTTTTTTTCTAGGTTAAAACATCATAGGTGAATGCAGCCCAAACAATGGCAGAGTATGTACATTTTTTTAACACTGTTACATAAGAAGTGCTGTTGTTATGAAATTTAAGGTGCTTTAATATCCATTATGGTTGTTAAATCAATTTGTGATTGTCTCTGTAACATGTCAGTGATGGGAAGCCGTGCAGACGGAGGCCGTCACGAGGGCCATCACTCACCCACCCGGGCTGCGTCTTATCAGTCACATTATGGACCTCCTGCTACAGTCTGAATGGAGAAACATCCATTTCTGCTCAAAGGTTAATAGTCTTTTGTCACGTCCTGACGGCCTGTTGCGCTTGAGTAATTTCCCACGTGTCCTCTCTTTTGGAAAATGGCAGGTCAAGGACAAAGTGGATGGTGACAAAGAGTCAGCAAGCAAACGGGACATTTTTCAGTGCTCAATGAGAGTGTGAGTTGCACAAAGGTTGAAATTGGCCTGCCACTTATCCACAGAGACCAATGGGAGGAGACAGAAGCAAGACAAATGCTCTGCTTCAAACCCTAGTGAGATTCCTACAAAGGCAGATCCCTACATAAGCTAAAATGAAACCTCATACGTGTAAGTTGGAGTGATTGACATAATTTGGGATGCTCTACAAGCTGTTCCAGTGAAAACCACACAAATATTGTGTGAAGTTGTCCTTTTGCAATTAGATTTTAGCTATAATTTTTAGTGTTGAAATGTAATTTATATATATATTTTTTTTTTTTTTCCTGCAATGAGCTTGTTACGTTGCATTTTTATATAGTCAAACACTTATGTCTTAGTGTAAGACTCAATTTTTAGGTTTTGGGCTATTTGAGTTTTCATAAAGTGTTGTTTGAGACTAGTGAAAAAAAGAAAAGA
>NW_015509434.1:11838-12241 GCF_001515645.1 Sinocyclocheilus grahami | reverse complement strand
TCTATATTCTGAAGGGTTGTATTGAGGTTCATATATCATTTAGACAGATGTACCATTTCGATAACATTTTATTCCTAAAAAACATGGTGAAAATGTATTGTTTTCTGTCTCTTGACAGTATTTTCTGATTTATTGAGCGATAAAAAGAGAAATCCAAAATCCCCTCTGTAAAAACTTTTAACATGTCAAAAAATAAATAAAAATCAGAATTTTGATCCTGATATTATCCAATGTTTAGATTTCTGTTCTGGAAATGTAAAGTGCATATTTAATTGGATAATGCCTCATTTGAATGTTGAAAATAACATTTTAGAAAACTTGTAATACAAAATTGTTTTGCAATTATTGATGTAATCAATCAACTGTGAAAGTATGGTGGCATCTATTAGTTTTTTTTTTTTTT
>NW_015509434.1:1796-5302 GCF_001515645.1 Sinocyclocheilus grahami | reverse complement strand
AGGTAAGTGATTATAATGTAAGTTAATACAGAGAGTGCTTTTTTTTCAAATAAACTTGGAACTACATAGAAAGGTTTAGAAATGTACAACTTTAAAACAAATAAAAGTTAAATATTTAATATTGTGCAATATGTGACTAATCAAATGTAAGTAAATGAGTGTCACTGATCATGTGAGTCTTTGCACAGGCACAGTCAGATGTTCTTCTCTTTGTATCATCTCAAATCATGCTGGAGATCATCAGGTTTTGAGGAAAATATCTTGCCTTGTTTCATTGCTATTCCCACAGCATCTACTCAGGTAAGTGACATCTCATGACCTTTACAATCTCTTTTTTTTCCCCACTGTGCTCGAGCAGAACATCATCCGTATTTCAGTTTCTTCAGCTCTGTTTCTAAGCCTAGTGAGCCTAGACAAGATTTGAAGGAATTGCAATTACATGTCTGACATGGAAAATTACACAACCAAACACACACACAAAAAAACTGCATTTCATCTGTGGTGTATTTCACTCAGGGTGCTGCCTACCCAGGTAACATTCTCACAACATTCGCTAACCTTTTATTAAAAATTATAAATGCTAAGACAAAATGTTCTTAAAGTAATGTTCATGGAATGTTCTTACAATTGTATTAATATTTGATATACATTCTCATAACGTTGAGAGAAAAAATTCCTAGAACAACATTCTCGGAATGTCCTTATGATGTTATTTGTACTTGATGAACGTTTTCGTAATGTTGAGAGAAAACATTCTTAGAATATAAAAAATTGTCGAATAGCTTTATATTTTGGGTGAAAATTAAGTTAGTAGAACATTGTAAGAAACATTTTGGGAACCTTTAAATAATGTTATAATCACAACAAAAAATAAATAGACATTTTAACATTCTGAGAATATAAAAAAGATTTCAAATAATGTTATATTTATTTTGAAAATAAAATTAGTAACTATACATATCAACATTTTAAAACAATGTTCCCACCACGTTTTTTTGTTACCCAAGTAAGTAGACAGTAAACAACAGGGAAGTTCTGTTTTGGAACACAGCCGGAGTCTCTTTCTCCTCCCGTCCTCCATTTCTGGCCTCATGCCGACCAACTGCTCTCAAAACACACAGTTCTGGAGTTTCGGGAGTGCGCGCATACACACACACGTACGTATGCGGAGTGTGAGCGCGCTGGAGCCGAGCGGGTGGCGTGGGACTCTTGTCACTATTGATCAAAGTCTGACGGCTGCCGAGTGGCAGAATTTTGGCCAGATGATTCAAGCATCTGTCAGACTCTCTAAAGCTGTTTACGGAGAGGTAAATAAGGACAACAGTGTGTGTGCTGGCCACTTGTCAAGAGATCTTCTTGAACACTGACTTATTAAATTATTAGATACTTTATTGATCCTTACCAGGAAATTAAATTTTCACTGCAGCTTCAACACACAAAACACTACACCACACATAACAAACAAGTCATTTCCAACTCTACAGATCCACAAAATAAAAATTAGAAATAAATAATATATGACAATTAACAAGAAAATAAAGTACAAATAATGATATAAGTGCAAAACTAGACTGTACTAGGTCTTTATTATATATACAGTACCAGTAGTTCATGTTATTATCATAACGCATTAAACAATCTGATAGCAATCGATAGAAAGGACTTTCTGCTGTACTCAGACTTGCACTTTGGTGCGATCCATCTATGACTGAAGGTGCTGCTATTGATCACGCCCAGGGCATGGAGTGGATGTGAGGGATTGTTCATTATCGATCTCAGCTTTAAGAGTATTACCTGCCACCTGCTGGACTTCAAATTCCTTCCTGACAACAGAGCCAGCCTTCGTATTAAGTTTGTTGACTCTGTTTCTATCTCCCATGCAGGCACCCTCTCCCCAGCACACCACAGCAAAGAACAGAACACTAGCCACCACAGCCTGGTAGACACTGCATAGTAGGGGACGGCTGATGTTGAATGACCTCAGCCTCCTTAAATAAAGTTGGCTTTGACCCTTCTCGTACATGGCTCTTCCAGTCATGGAAGTCAAGCTTGTTGTCAAGCTGCACACCAAGGTATGTGGTTGGAGACCATCTCCACCTCTATACCCCAGATGGTGATCGGAATTGAATGTGTCATTTTCCTCCTAAAATCCACAACCATCTCCTTGGTTTTTTAGATGTTAAGGTCGAGATGGTTGTGGTCACTCCACTCCACAAAGTCCTTAATCATTCTCCTGTACTCCTCCTCCTCATCTCTCTTAATCAAGCCGACAACTACTGTATCATCAGAGAATTTCTGGAGGAAGCAGCTATCGGTGTTGTACTGGATGTCCGTAGTGTAGATGGTAAACAGAAAAGGAGCCAAAACTGTTCCTTGTGGCACCCCTGTACTACTCAGAATAGTATTAAAGACACTATTCCGTAGACACACATACTGTGGTCTGCGGGATAGATAGTCCATACACCACAGGACCAGTGATGAATCCACCTGCATTCTCTTCATCATTTCACACAACAATTGAGGCTGAATTGTATTGAACTTGAGAAGTCGAAGAATGAGGGAATGTGAATGCATCAGGATTGTCCAGATGTGCTTGAGTCCTCTATAACAGGTCAATTAGAGCATCATCTACACCAATATAAGGCTGATATGCAAACTGTAGAGGATCCATGTAAGTTGACACACTTGCCTTGATGTAAGAGACGACCTGTCTCTCAAATGTCTTCATAAGATGTGAGGTGAGCACTACTGGTCTGTAATTGTTGTGGTCAATAGGGTGTCTCTTCTTGGGAACAGGGACCAGGCAAGATGTTTTCCACAGTCCAGGGAAACTTCTGTAAGTGCAGGCTCAGATTAAACAGGTATGTGAAAATACCACACAACTGTGCGTGCATAGCAGGTCTTCAACAGTCTGGGGCTAATACCGTCCGGACCCATTGCTTTGCCCAGCTTCAGTCAGTCCAGTTCCTTCTTGACCTGAGATGGTTGAAGAATTAAAGGCAGAACTACTGTTGGAGAAGGTAAGGAGGAGAGAGGACACTGAGGTTATGATATCATGGGTAAGATGGTGGGAGAAGGGGCAACAACACCCGGCAGCAGACCGGATAGGACAGGCTGGGGTGATGTAGGGTTGTCAAATCTATTAAAGAACATGTTCAGATTGTCAGCCAGGTTCTGGTCACCATCCAACCGTGAATCCCCCTTCAGCTTCATGCCTGTGATCTTCCTTGTGCCAGCCCAGACCCTCTTCACTCCATCCTTATAGGAATAGTTTCTTAAAAAGAAAATAATTTACTCACCCTCATGTAGTTCCAAATCTGCATGACTTTCTTTCTTTTTTTGTTTTAGGATGTTGTTTAGCAGGATGTTCATGCTGCTCTTTATCATGCAATGAATTTAAAGAAGCAGAAATCGCTAAACAGCTACTTTTGTGTTTCAACAATGATTTTTATCAGGACGAACTTAGAAGGTCTTATTTTGTAAGATGGATCCATAACTTTTTTTTT
>NW_015509434.1:0-645 GCF_001515645.1 Sinocyclocheilus grahami | reverse complement strand
TATATATATGTGTGTGTGTGTGTGTATCTTAATGATATTGATGAAACTTGTGAACTTCAATGCAAGGGATGTAATTATGGTATGGACAAAAAAAAATAAAAAAGCTTGGTACAACAAAGGCACTAACAACCAAAGGGACACACTGACATGATAAAGCAGTCAGAAAGTCAAATGCAATTTTATAGAAAAACGTAGTAAGCAGTTATTTTACTAGTAGGCCTATAGTTTTTGTTATTATTTTGAATTAGTTTCTATTTTTATATTTCTCATTCTAATTTTAGTTAAAGTTTTAGTCATTATTTTGTGTTTGTTTTTCCTCAGGAGGCATGTTCTTATATTTTGTTTTCCATTTTTCATGTTGATATTGCCTTCATACTGTACATCCACGGGAGTGTAAATATTGTATTTCCAATAATATCAGGAGCATGTGTAGTACATAGGATAATTTTTTGCTTTTTTTGCTACTGTTTAAAAGTTTGGAGTCAGTAAAGAAATTAATACTTTCACTCATCAAGGATCCATTAAATGGATCAAAAGTGACAGTAAAGATATTTATAATGTTGCAAAAGATTTATATTTCAAATAAATTATGTTCTTTTAAGCGTTCTATTCATAAAAAAACTGTAAATAGATATATATATATAT
>NW_015509433.1:14452-15200 GCF_001515645.1 Sinocyclocheilus grahami | reverse complement strand
CAAGCTATCCAAAATCCATCCGCAATTTAAGTTCCTCAATGTTTTAGCATCATGTAGGAAAAGTTTGGTGTGTACAGTATATTTCTCCTCGGAGGAGTATGCATTAATTCACAGCCATATTTTTCCAAAAATCCACATTCAAATCAAAATAGCCGACTTCCTGTTGTTTCTCATTTCTCAACAAAATTTCATTGCCTCGCCACGAGCAAACCGTTTGAGGTATCAAAAATCCCTTGGCAATTTAGCATCCCCCATATCTTGAGATCATGTTCAACGAGTTTGGTGGCAATCGGTTGGAAACCCTCATAGGAGTATATCAAATTCCAGAGCATGCACTTTTCACAAAACCTTAAATAGCCAACTTCCTGTTGGGCAGAGCACTGACGGTCTGCATGAAAGTTGTTCAGCCTGATGAGACATATATGTGTATGAATTTTGGTGAGGGTAGATCAAGCAGTGCGTGCTACAGCACTCCTGAAAAGTCGCCTTTAAAAGTCGCCTGTGCCACCCCCCCCCGGTAACCCCCCCATCTGAAACTCCAACATGTGTGCAATGTTTCAAGAGTTTTCGAGTATGTTAAGGGCCCCAAAACCCCCAAAAACCTTGAAATAATAAAAAAAAATAATAATAATAATAATCCTTAGAAAAACAATAGGGCCTGCGCCTTACCGGCTTGGGCCCTAATAATCCTTAGAAAAACAATAGGGCCCTGCGCCTTTCTGGCTTGGGCCCTAATAATAATAATAAT
>NW_015509433.1:9741-14417 GCF_001515645.1 Sinocyclocheilus grahami | reverse complement strand
TAATAATCCTTAGAAAAACAATAGGGCCCCCCTGCGCCTTTCTGGCTTGGGCCCTAATAATAATAATCCTTAGAAAAACAATAGGGCCTGCGCCTTACCGGCTTGGGCCCTAATAATAACTATGACAGTAATAGTCATATACAGTATTGTAAAACAATTGCACTGTAAAATAAATGAAAATTAATATTTCATAGGTATATTATTTTTGCTTTACACTACAGCAGGGAAATTACAATACTTTCCTAATTTCTACACTTGAAAGATATATTTTGAATTTGGACTGCATTTAAACCTCTATTCATACTGCACTTTTAAGCTTTTATTTTAAAGGAAAACTCCAGCTTCAGAGAAAATATGCTTACAAAAATGCATCTCACTACAAATCCAGTCAAAAGCTGTAATCATCTGCTGCAAAAATAAAGCCTAACTGGTGGCTGTTGCGTTCCCAAACACGTGCTAAACTCACAGCACGTGCAATAAACGAGTACACTGTATTCATTCACTGTGAACGGAGCCATTCTGAGGCGCGGAAAACACCGGATCACAAGCTGATGATAAAGGGATTAAGCTATATTGTGCTTTCGGTTCGTTTGACAGATACTGTGCCAAAGCATAATGGCCCAAAACACAACTTTAAAGACCTTTCATGTTAGAATAAGAAGTTTAAATATATTTTAAAAACTAAACCTTTTTGCCCGGAAGACCTATCATTTCATATCGTCATGTGGTCACCATAATATCGAGACAGTATTGCTATCGCAATATCACGATATTCATAATATTGTTACATCTCTATTTATTTATTTGTTTCTTTGTTTGTTTATTTATTTAAATTTAAAAAAAGAGGAAAGCCGACTTCCTGTTGGTCGTAGCTAATTATTGTAAATTAGAAAGTTGTCCGGCTTGATGAGAACAATATATGTACCACGTTTGGTGGCTGTAGCTAAAACTAACCCCCCAAGTTTTGTCAAAAGGTGGCGCTATGGAGTGCCTCTTCCACGCCCTTTTATGAACTTTTCGCAGTGTCTATATATCATTAATACTTATATGTGTGTTGAGTTTCATGAAATTCTAAGAATTCTATCTGAATCAAAATCACCAGAAAGGAATATTCAAGTTTGACAGGTTGCCATAGCAACAACATTTTAGATATCAATATCCCCTTAACAGTTTTACATCGGCCGTGTTTTGACATTAATCTGATGAAGTTTGAAGCAAATCAAGTAAAAATAAGATGCTGAATTTAAAGCATTTTGAAAATGACACACTTCCTTCCGCCAGTTGGTGGCGCTATATCTTTGACTCCTAATAGTCACATCAATGCGATCGGCATCATACAACAAAACAAATTCCTGCAGTTTGATCAAAATCAGACAATGTATGTGGATGCTATTAGACACTTCCTGTTTCTCATTTCTCAACAAAATTTCATTGCCTCGCCACGAGCAAACCGTTTGAGGTATCAAAAATCCCTTGGCAATTTAGCATCCCCCATATCTTGAGATCATGTTCAACGAGTTTGGTGGCAATCGGTTGGAAACCCTCATAGGAGTATATCAAATTCCAGAGCATGCACTTTTCACAAAACCTTAAATAGCCAACTTCCTGTTGGGCAGAGCACTGACGGTCTACATGAAAGTTGTTCAGCCTGATGAGACATATATGTGTATGAATTTTGGTGAGGGTAGATCAAGCAGTGCGTGCTACAGCACTCCTGAAAAGTCGCCTTTAAAAGTCGCCTGTGCCACCCCCCCCCGGTAACCCCCCCATCTGAAACTCCAACATGTGTGCAATGTTTCAAGAGTTTTCGAGTATGTTAAGGGCCCCAAAACCCCCAAAAACCTTGAAAGAAAAAAAATAAATAAATAAATAATAATCCTTAGAAAAACAATAGGGCCTGCGCCTTACCGGCTTGGGCCCTAATAATCCTTAGAAAAACAATAGGGCCCTGCGCCTTTCTGGCTTGGGCCCTAATAATAATAATAATCCTTAGAAAAACAATAGGGCCTGCGCCTTACCGGCTTGGGCCCTAATAATAACTATGACAGTAATAGTCATATACAGTATTGTAAAACAATTGCACTGTAAAATAAATGAAAATTAATATTTCATAGGTATATTATTTTTGCTTTACACTACAGTAGGGAAATTACAATACTTTCCTAATTTCTACACTTGAAAGATATATTTTGAATTTGGACTGCATTTAAACCTCTATTCATACTGCACTTTTAAGCTTTTATTTTAAAGGAAAACTCCAGCTTCAGAGAAAATATGCTTACAAAAATGCATCTCACTACAAATCCAGTCAAAAGCTGTAATCATCTGCTGCAAAAATAAAGCCTAACTGGTGGCTGTTGCGTTCCCAAACACGTGCTAAACTCACAGCACGTGCAATAAACGAGTACACTGTATTCATTCACTGTGAACGGAGCCATTCTGAGGCGCGGAAAACACCGGATCACAAGCTGATGATAAAGGGATTAAGCTATATTGTGCTTTCGGTTCGTTTGACAGATACTGTGCCAAAGCATAATGGCCCAAAACACAACTTTAAAGACCTTTCATGTTAGAATAAGAAGTTTAAATATATTTTAAAAACTAAACCTTTTTGCCCGGAAGACCTATCATTTCATATCGTCATGTGGTCACCATAATATCGAGACAGTATTGCTATCGCAATATCACGATATTCATAATATTGTTACATCTCTATTTATTTATTTGTTTCTTTGTTTGTTTATTTATTTAAATTTAAAAAAAGAGGAAAAATAAAAATTTGTACTGCTCAGTCCCAGGCAGAGGTTCACTATTCTTTTCATGAAAGGAAATTGGTAGCAAAAGGAAAGTGTCCTGGATTTAAAGTTTCTGATATTCATCCAAGGTTTAACATATGATCATTTTTGCTTCATCCTGAAAGGCTTAAATCCTAATCATTACCAGAATCAACTCTTGCTGCGGCTCTACCCTTCACAGCTTCAAGGTGGTCTTTCTCATTGCACTTACAACACTTCACAGTTTAAGCTGTGAGCAGATCAATCAATCATCGGATATGTCTGACACATACAAAACAGTGAGCAACATGTGTGTCTCAAATCCTTATGCAGCACGGCAAGTCCAGTATCAAGACCTGCTTTCAAGGCCTTCTAAAGAACCATTGATCATCTGTGTGAAAAATCGATTTCAACTCTTGCCTAAAGTGGAATAAAATCTCTGGCGCTGGTATAGAGCACAGTAAGTACCTAAGTACGAAGACCAGGGGGACTTGAGAGGTGAAAAGCACAACTTTAGAGTTGAAGGCCCTGGGCAGAAAGCATACGTGTGTCTGAGGTAGGCTCCTATTTGGAATGCCAGGGCCTTTCAGGTTAGGAAATATTCATTCTATTCAGCAAACTCTGGCAGAACAATAACATGGACTTTATCCAGGATCACACTGTCTGATAAATGAGGCTTAGAATGAACATACATTCACCCTGATTGAGGTGAGAGTTTTTGATGTTCATGGAGAAATCCCATGTGATGTCCATTATGCCCAGGATTTAGAAGTGAGACTTAATATTCACCTCAAACTGTTTGATTCTTTCAAAATTACACAAATACATAACTGTCTAGAATATAAAACAGGGTGAAAAGCACAACATGGAGGATATTTCAGATCAGATTTCAGATTATTAATTATTTAGAGGCCAAATACAATTCTTAATTTAGAACTTTAACCCTCTGGGGTCTGAGGGTGTTTTGGGCCCTGGAGAAGTTTTGACATCCCCTGACATTTGTGTTTTTTCAGTATCTTAAGAACATATTAATGTCTAAAGTCTGATAACACTGTATTCAGTACAAACTGGGCTACAATAATATGTGAACAGCATGAAATTACATGTTTGTGTTTTTAAAGGGGTCATATGGTGCGATTTCAAGTTTTCCTTTCTCTTTGGAGTGTTACAAGCTGATTGTGCATAGATAAGATTCCTGAAGTTGCAAAGACTAAAGTCTCAAAACCAAAGATATATTCTTTATCAAAGTTAAGACTCTGCCACGCCCCCCTAAAACGTCTCGTTCTAACACGCCCCCACATATCTACCTCACTATGTGGAAATATTTGCATAATGCGGCCCAAATGTGCACGCAAAGAAAGAAGGCGTGGCTTCAGTAACCGCAGTTAGTGTTGAAACAACCATGTCAGGGAGATGCTGTGTGTCTCTAGGCGAAAGCAAAAGCACTTTGTTTGGCCTTCCGAAAGTAGATGCATTTAGGAATCTTTAAGATCACTTACAACAGAACAGCAATGCATTTTATGGATGACCGTTTCGTGAACCTAGGAGAGGAGGTAATTCTGACTTTGCTATGACAATCTGGAGCTTCTGAATCAGCTACTGTTTTGTTACTAGTTTAAGTATTTGCTATTGACTGTTCAAATGCGGAGTTTTGCACATCGTGTGTGTGTGTGTGTGTGTGTGTGAGAGCGCGATAGAGAGCGAGAGAGAGAGAGAGAGAGAGAGAGAGCACGTGAGAGAGAGAGAGAGAGAGAGAGAGAGAGAGAGCGCGCAAGAGAGTGAGAGAGAGAGCCCGGGTCACATCACAGTGGAGTCAGCCCGTGGCTTGGTGGCTTGTGTACTGCAAACACATACCAGCTTCATCACTGTGTCTGTCACGTGACTCTGTTCCCCTTTCGGGCT
>NW_015509433.1:8834-9660 GCF_001515645.1 Sinocyclocheilus grahami | reverse complement strand
GCATAGAGGACCTACAATAATGTACAGTATTTGAAAAATAATGTGTTTTTTGAACATTAAAGCATGTCAACATATTCTGTTACACCAAATACACAAAATAATGGTCTTTAAAAAAGCATCATATGACCCCTTTAAGAAAGCAATGTTTATGTGTGGTTAGTAAAAAACTAAATTTTTTAAGTCACTGAAATAAGGCCATAAAACACTTACAGAATATTTGTTCACAAGACTTTTGAGAACTGGATGTGGTAGACTAGAGTTTTTGCTACAAAATTATGTGAAAATTATCCTGTTCCCTTATTCACAGAAAACAATATATTGATTTAACATTTGTAAAACATGTTTTGTGATAGAATGCCCTTATGCGAGGGAGTGACAATGGCCATGAATATTTAGTGATTCACACCTGAGAGACAACGGGCCTCCCATAATGGGTCATCAATATGAAAGTGACCAAGGCAGATAAGAAAGAGTGTGAGGAGATTAAAATAATGTGGGTTTTTGATTATTATTTGTATTTTATTTACAACACAGTATAATAAAAATATACACAGTGAAGGCCAAGGACACATGACTGAACATACTGATTTGAACACTGAGACTTGAACAGTAACACACCTTTGTGCCAAACATTCATTTACAGTGTTAACACTCACACTACTTTTATATCTTGTGGTTTTACATGTTAAAACATTAAACAAACATCCTGGCGTTGTGAGACATTTAGACAATAAAATGGCACATATTTCAAAATGTTTCACTTGATTTCATACATATAGTCAGGAATTATAGTTTGGAAAAAGTCTAACTAGTAAAATGTGTACAA
>NW_015509433.1:0-2632 GCF_001515645.1 Sinocyclocheilus grahami | reverse complement strand
ATTATTATTTGTATTTTATTTACAACACAGTATAATAAAAATATACACAGTGAAGGCCAAGGACACATGACTGAACATACTGATTTGAACACTGAGACTTGAACAGTAACACACCTTTGTGCCAAACATTCATTTAAAGTGTTAACACTCACACTACTTTTATATCTTGTGGTTTTACATGTTAAAACATTAAACAAACATCCTGGCGTTGTGAGACATTTAGACAATAAAATGGCACATATTTCAAAATGTTTCACTTGATTTCATACATATAGTCAGGAATTATAGTTTGGAAAAAGTCTAACTAGTAAAATGTGTACAAGTTAGTCACAATAACACAATAACAACAGATGCAAGTAATCTTAGGCTACTCATCAGAATGATATTCTCCACTGGATCTAGCTGCATGATGCATCGCATTGTGTTGTTCTTCTGAGGTAAATTCTGGGTTATTCCTCTCAGTGCGTCTTCTTCCAGAAACAAAAAGTAGCCGCGATTAACTTGTTTGTTTACGCAGAGGCGATGTGGGCATCTCACGTGGATGTTTAGAATCTGAAAAGTGCGATTGGCTCGTGGGCATGACCGCATTAGAGATAATGAGTTGAGACAGAAACTGGACATCGCGTTGGTTTCATACGGATTACGTTAACAGAGAATATTTCTTTTGGACATGACTTCATTTAAAAGTAGCCATTTTAAGCTTTCTATACATATATTTCTCATGTCTTTGAGGCGAGTATTCTTGGAGATTCAGGCTGTTTTACTTACGTGTCTGTGAAGAGAGGTGACAGAGACAGAGAAGGCAAAGAACGCACCCTGTTTATTTTCTTTATTTTACAAAAGCACATTGTTTTGTTGTTATTATGACTATACACAAATAAACGTAGACCCTTTGTAGTTTCAAACCATACCTTATTCTTATCTATACGTATTTTTTGTTCTTTTCGCGGTCATAAAGAAAATAAGAGACAGACCGCACCAGTGTGGGCTTCGACCCCAGGGGGTTAAAAGCAGAAAATACAGGCAATATGTCACAATTATCACAGCTCAGAATGAATGAACTATGAACGAATGAACAAACGATCAACTGTCGAGAGTAAGAGGTCACACTGAATTCAGACTAAAACGCTTCATTTTGGTCTCATCTGACTGCAATAATCCGATCCCATGACACAAATGAGCTGTTATTATGCTTTTTGGCAAACTCTAGATGTGCTTTCGCTTTTTCTTTTTAGTAATGGCTTCTTGCGTGCTTCTCTCCCACATGATCCAGTTGACAAGTTCACCTTTATCTGCTTTCTGTTACTGAACTATGAAGCTAAATCAAAGTGATCGTTGGCTTCTCTCGTGGTTTCATCTTGAATGATCACCCTGTTGACCCTGGACCACAAAACCAGTCAAAAGTGTTTTTTTTAAATTGAGATTTATTCATCATCTGCAAGCTAAATAAATAAGCTAAGGATAGGACACTATTTGGCTGAGATACAACTATTTGAAAATCTGGAATCTGAGGGTGCCAAAAAATCGAAATATTGAGAAAATCACCTTTAAAGTTGTCCAAATTAAGTCCTTAGCAATGCATATTACTAATCAAAAATTATTAAATAATTATAAAATACATATGCATTTATTTTTTATAATAATAAAATGGTAGTTTTAGTCAGTTTAGCTAGCATCTAATTTTAGTTGACACAAATAATGTTTTGTTTGATGAGAAAGAGCAAAATTATTTTATATATTTTTTTTTTACATGCATTAGATATTTTACATATTAATTTAAACATGTATCAGCATTTCAATCATGACAACTCGCGGAAGATCTTAGCATGGATATGGATATGACAATGTTAATGTATTTGGTCTTGGCGGAATAGATCTGCTACACTGCTGCTGTTGGTTATTGCTGTAGTTGTAGATTATTGCTGCTGCTGCAAGCAAGTACAGGAACTTGCTACTGCCAATGCATATGGCGATACGGAGCCGTGAGTATTTAAGACATGCTGCTGCTGCACAAATAGCATATAAAATAACCCGCCAACAAAGCTGGAAGAAGAAAACAAAACATTAAATATGTATGCTGCTGCTATACAGTAATATGCTTAAAATCATCCCTATTATGCAGAAGAAATATAAAAGGTAAACCCCCCCAGAACAAGCAGATCTATTGCCAAGACATATGTACTGCTGCTGCTACGGAGAGCTGTGAGACCGTGTGTTTGCTATCTATGTGAGCCTGAGCCGGCATTGCCGAATGGCTTAACGCTAGTGAACTATTGCTGTGTGTACCTGATTGGTTGACCAGATAGCTTAAATTAGTGACCTGAGTTAAATGTGTTTCTGGGCTAATGGAGCCCAGATAAATTAACTAGTGGCTTAACAATGTGAACCTAGGTGCTGTACCCTTAGGTTTATTTAACTAATGACCTAAATAACTATGTGTCTGAGCCAATAGCTCAAACTTGCCTAGGTAGAAATGTGCACTGTGTCATTAGCAAACAGGAATCACACTGTATAGGCTGATAGATGAAGCAACCCCCAGCAACCACCTGACTCAGGCTCGGGCGGCCTGAGGAAATAGTTTTAAATTTATCATTCAAGTTGTAATTATTATTTTTTTTCCCCCATTAACGTT